>NW_017194396.1:0-9368 GCF_001704415.2 Capra hircus
AGGCGCTTCAGTCTCTTCACAGTCAAACTCTCATATCCATACATGACCACTGGAAAAAACATAACCTTGACTAGACGGACCTTAGTCAGCAAGATAATGTCTCTGCTTTTGAATATACTATCTAGGTTGGTCATAATTTTCCTTCCAAGGGGTAAGCATCTTTTAATTTCATGGCTGCAGTCACCAGATGCAGTGATTTTGGAGCCCCCAAAAATAAAGTCTGACACTGTTTCCACTGTTTCCCCATCTATTTCCCATGAAGTGATGGGACCAGATGCCATGATCTTCGTTTTCTGAATGTTGAACTTTAACCCAACTTTTTCACTCTCCAATTTCATTTTCATCACGAGGCTTTTTAGTTCCTCTTCACTATCTGCCATAAGGGTGGTATCATCTACATAGCTGAGCTTATTGATATTTCTCCTGGCAATCTTGATTCCAGCTTGTGCTTCTTCCAGCCCAGCATTTCTCATGATGTACTCTGCATATAAGTTAAAAAAGCAGGGTGACAATATACAGCCTTGACGTCCTCCTTTTCCTATTTGGAACCAGTCTGTTGTTCCATGTCCAGTTCTAATCGCTGCTTCCAGACCTGCATACAGATTTCTCAAGAGGCAGGTCAGGTGGTCTGTATTCCCATCTCTTAAAGAATTTTCCACAGTTTATTGTGATCCACACAGTCAAAAGTTTTGGCATAGTCAAGAAAGCAGAGATAGATGTTTTTCTGGAACTCTCTTGCTTTTTTCATGATCCAGCGGATGTTGGCAATTTGATCTCTGGTTCCTCTGCCTTTTCTAAAACCAGCTTGAACATCCAGGAAGTTTCACGGTTCACGTTATTGCTGAAGCCTGGCTTGGAGAATTTTGAACATTACTTTACTAGCGTGTGAGATGAGTGTAATTGTAGGGTAGTTTGAGCATCCTTTGGCATTGCCTTTCTTTGGGATTGGAATGAAAACTGACCTTTCCAGTCCTGTGGCCACTGCTGAGTTTTCCAAATTTGCTGACAAATTGAGTACAGCACTTTCACAGCATCATCTTTCAGGATTTGAAATAGCTCAAATGGAATTCTTTCACCACCACTAGCTTTGTTCATAGTGATGCTTTCTAAGGCCCACTTGACTTCACATTCCCGGATGTCTGGCTCTGGATGAGCGATCACACCATTGTGATTATTTGGGTCGTGAAGATCTATTTTGTACAGTTCTTCTGTGTATTCTTAGAACCTCTTCTTAATATCTTCTGCTTCTGTTAGGTCCATACCATTTCTTTCCTTTATCAAGCCCATTTTTACATGAAATATTCAGCTTCTTCAGTGTTACTGGGTTGGGGCACAAACTTAGATTACTGTGATATTGAATGGCTGGCCTTCGAAATGAACAGAGATCATTCTGTCGTTTTTGAGTTTGCATCCAAGTACTGCATTTCAGACTCTTATTGATGACCATGATGGCTACTCCATTTCTTCTGAGGGATTCCTGCCTGCAGTAGTAGATATAATAGTCATCTGAGTTAAATTCACCCATTCCAGTCCATCTTAGTTCGCTGATTCCTAGAATGTCGACATTCACTCTTGCCATCTCTTGTTTGACCACTTCCAATTTGCCTTGATTCATGGACCTGACATTCCTGGTTCCTATGCAATATTGCTCTTTACAGCATTGGACCTTGCTTCTATCACTGGTCACATCCACAGCTGGGTGTTGTTTTTTGCTTTGGCTCCATCCCTTCATTCTTTCAGGAGTTATTTCTCCACTGATCTGCAGTAGCATATTGGGCACCTATTGACCTGGGGAGTTCCTCTTTCACTATCCTATGATTTTGCATATTCATACTGTTCATGGGGTTCTCAAGGCAAGAATACTGAAGTGGTTTGCCATTCCCTTCTCCACTGGACCACATTCTGTCAGACCTCTCCACCACGACCCACCCGTCTTTGGTTGCCCCACAGGCATGGCTTAGTTTCACTGAGTTAGACAAGGCTGTGGTCCTAGTGTGATTAGATTGACTAGATTTCTGTGATTATGGTTTCAGTGTTTCTGCCCTCTGATGCCCTCTTGCAACACCTACCATCTTACTTGGGTTTCTCTTACCTTGGGCGTGGGGTATCTATTCACGGCTGCTCCAGCAAAGCGCAGCTGCTGCTCCTTACCTTGGATGAAGGGTATGTCCTCATCGCTGCCCTTCCTGACCTTGAACGTGGGATAGCTCCTCTAGGCCCTCCTGCACCCGCGAAGTGACAGTTCCTTGGGTGTCTGGTTGCTCCTCCCGGCCGCTGTCCCTGGCCTCAGGGGCAGGTGGCTCCTCCCAGGCCCCCTGACCTCGGACTTGGGTAGCTCCTCTCAGCCGCCGCCCCCGACCTTGGATGTGGGGTAGCTCCTCTCGGCCACTACCCCAGACCTCGGACATGGGGTAGCTGCTCTCGGCCATGCTTAGTGCGCCGGTCACAGTCTCCTGCGCTTAGTGCACCAGTCAAAGGCAAATTGGAAGTGGTCAAACAAGAGATGGCAAGAGTGAATGTCGACATTCTAGGAATCAGTGAACTAAAATGGACTGGAATGGGTGAATTTAACTCAGAGGAACATTATATCTACTACTGTGGGCAGGAATCACTTAGAAGAAATGGAGTAGCCATCATGGTCAACAAGAGAGTCCAAAATGCAGTACTTGGATGCAATATCAAAATCAACAGAACGATCTCTGTTCATTTCCAAGGCAAACGATTCAGTATCACAGTAATCCAAGTCTATGCCCCGACCAGTAATACTGAAGAAGCTGAAGTTGAATGGTTCTATGAAGACCTACAAGACCTTTTAGAACTAACACCCAAAAAAGATGTCCTTTTCATTAAGGGGACTGTAATGCAATAGTAGGAAGTCAAGAAACACCTGGACTAACAGGCAAGTTTGGTCTTGGATTACGGAATGAAGCAGGACAAAGACTAAGAGAGTTTTGCCAAGAAAATGCACTGGTCATAGCAAACACCCTCTTCAAACAACACAAGAAAAGACTCTACACATGGACATCACCAGATGGTCAACACCAAAATCAGATTGATTATATTCTTTGCAGCCAAAGATGGAGAAGCTCTATACAGTCAACAAAAACAAGACCAGGAGCTGACTGTGGCTCAGATCATGAACTCCTCATTACCAAATTAAGACTTAAATTGAAGAAAGTAGGGAAAACCACTAGACTATTCAGGTATGACCTAAATCAAATCCCTTATCATAATACAGTGGAAGTAAGAAATAGATTTAAGGGACTAGATCTGATAGATAGAGTGCCTGATGAACTCTGGACTGATGTTCCTGGCATTGTACAGGAGACAGATATCAAGACCATCCCCATGGAAAAGAAATGCAAAAAAGCAAAATAGCAGTCTGGGGAGGTCTTACAAATAGCTGTGAAAAGAAGAAATGTGAAAAGCAAAGACGAAAAGGAAAGATATTCCCATCTGAATGCAGAGATCCAGAGAATAGCAAGAAGAGATAAGAAAGCCTTCTTCAGCAATCAATGCAAAAAAATAAAGGAAAAGGACATAATGGGAAAGACTAGAGATCTCTTCAAGAAAATTAGAGATAACAAGGGAATATTTCATGTAAAAAATGGGCTTGATAAAGGACAGAAATGGTATGGACCTAACAGAAGCAGAAGATATTAAGAAGAGGTTCTAAGAATACACAGAAGAACTGTACAAAATAGATCTTCACGACCCAAATAATCACAATGGTGTGATCGCTCATCCAGAGCCAGACATCCGGGAATGTGAAGTCAAGTGGGCCTTAGAAAGCATCACTATGAACAAAGCTAGTGGTGGTGAAAGAATTCCATTTGAGCTATTTCAAATCCTGAAAGATGATGCTGTGAAAGTGCTGTACTCAATTTGTCAGCAAATTTGGAAAACTCAGCAGTGGCCACAGGACTGGAAAAGGTCAGTTTTCATTCCAATCCCAAAGAAAGGCAATGCCAAAGGATGCTCAAACTACCCCACAATTGCACTCATCTCACACGCTAGTAAAGTAATGTTCAAAATTCTCCAAGCCAGGCTTCAGCAATACGTGAACCGTGAACTTCCTGATGTTCAAGCTGGTTTTAGAAAAGGCAGAGGAACCAGAGATCAAATTGCCAACATCCGCTGGATCATGGAAAAATCAAGGGAGTTCCAGAAAAAACATCTATCTCTGCTTTCTTGACTATGCTAAAACCTTTGACTGTGTGGATCACAATAAACGGTGGGAAATTCTTTAAGAGATGGGAATACCAGACCACCCGACCTGCCTCTTGAGAAATCTGTATCCAGGTCAGGAAGCAACAATTAGAACTGGACATGGAACAACAGACTGGTTCCAAATAGGAAAAGGAGGACGTCAAGGCTGTATATTGTCACCCTGCTTTTTTAACTTATATGCAGAGTACATCATGAGAAACGCTGGACTGGAAGAAACACAAGCTGGAATCAAGATTGCCAGGAGAAATATCAATAAGCTCAGATATGCAGATGATACCACACTTATGGCAGAAAGTGAAGAGGAAATAAAAATCCTCTTGATGAAAGTGAAAGAGGAGAGTGAAAAAGTTGGCTTAAAGCTCAACATTCAGAAAATGAAGATCATGGCATCTAGTCCTATCACTTCATGGGAAATAGATGGGGAAACAGTGGAAACAGTGTCAGACTTAATTTTGGGGGGCTCCAAAATCACTGCATCTGGTGACTGCAGCCATGAAATTAAAAGACGCTTACTCCTTGGAAGAAAAGTTATGACCAACCTAGATAGTATATTCAAAAGCAGAGACATTACTTTGCCAACAAAGGTCCGTCTAGTCAAGGCTATGGTTTTTCCAGTGGTCCTGTATGGATGTGAGAGTTGGACTGTGAAGAAGACTGAGCGCCAAAGAATTGATGCGTTTGAACTGTGGTGTTGGAGAAGAGTCTTGAGAGTCCCTTGGACTGCAAGGAAATCCAACCAGTCCATTCGGAAGGAGATCAACCCTGGGATTTCTTTGGAAGGAATGATGCTAAATCTGAAGCTCCAGTACTTTGGCCACCTTGTGCGAAGAGTTGACTCATTTGAAAAGACTCTGATGCTGGGAGGGATTGGGAGGAGGAGAAGGGGACGACAGAGGATGAGATGGCTAGATGGCATCACTGACTCAATGGATGTGAGTCTGAGTGAACCCCAGGAGTTGGTGATGAACAGGGAGGCCTGGTGTGCTGTGATTCATGGGGTCGCAAAGAGTCAGACACGACTGAGCGAATGAACTGAAATGAACTGTGTTAGTATACTGTATTGGTGTTTTTCTTTTTGGCTTACTTCACTCTGTATAATAGGCCCCAGTTTCATCCACCTCATTAGAACTGATTCTAATACATTCTTTTTAATAGCCAAGTAATATTCCATTGTGTATATGTTCAACAGCTTTCTTATCCATTCATCTGCTAATGGACATCTAGGTTGCTTCCATGTCCTGGCTTAAAAACAGTGCTGCAATGAGCTTTGGGGTCCAAGTGTCTCTTTCAATTCTGGTTTCCTTGGTGTGTATGCCCAGCCTTGGGATTGCTGGGTCATAAGGCAGTTCTGTTTTCAATTTTTTAAGGAATCTCCACACTGTTCACCACAGTGGCTGTACTAGCTTGCATTCCCTTTTCTCCACATTCTCTCCAGCATTTATTGCTTGTAGACTTTTGGATCGCAGCCATTCTGACTGG
The DNA here is from genome assembly GCF_001704415.2 of Capra hircus. Classification (NCBI taxonomy): domain Eukaryota; kingdom Metazoa; phylum Chordata; class Mammalia; order Artiodactyla; family Bovidae; genus Capra; species Capra hircus. The sequence continues at coordinate 5,710 of NW_017194396.1, forward strand.
CGTGAAATGGTAGCTCATTGTGGTTTTGATTTGCATTTCTCTGATAATGAGTGATGTTGAGTATCTTTTCATGTGTTTGCTAGCCATCTGTATGTCTTCTTTGGAGAAACGTCTGTTTAGTTCTTTGGCCCACTTTTTGATTGGGTCTTTCATTTTTCTGTAATTGAGCTGCATAAGTTGCTTGTATATTTTTGAGATTAGTTATTTGTCAGTTGCTTCGTTTGCTATTATTTTCTCCCATTCTGGAGGCTATCTTTTCACCTTGCTTATAGTTTCCTTTGTTGTGCAGAAGCTTTTAATTTTAATTAGGTACCATTTGTTTATTTTTGCTTTTATTTCCAATATTCTGGGAGTGGGTCATAGAGGATCCTGCTGTGGTTTATGCTGGAGAGTGTTTTGTCTATGTTTTCCTCTAGGAGTTTAATATTTTCTGGTCTTTCGTTTAGATCTTTAACCATTTTGAGTTTATTTTTGTGTGTGGTGTTAGAAAGTGTTCTAGTTTCATTCTTTTACAAGTGGTTGTTAGTCCAGATTTTTAACAACCACAGAATTTCTAGTTATGTTCTATTGAATTTTTACAACAAAATCACAGAAACAGACCATACTATTTATACCACTGTTTCAAAATACCTATAAATTTTACTTATGGTATATGCAGCATATTTGTATACACAATTTGTTTTTAAAATTCATCCTCCAAATGTCCAATTCTCTGAATATTCTTTAGCCCATTTCATTTCAAAAATATTTATTAAGACCATATTGATATTTGCCCGTATTGAAAAATTTTGTAGCTCATGTCTTAGCCTACCTATTTCTTATGTGTCTTTCAAATCTCAGACCATATTTTTCTTCCTTAGGAAGGATTTCACTGACCTTCCTATAAATATCAATTCTTTGTTATAGACTCTTCAGTCTATAATACTCATAGCAAAATTTCATAAAAATTTGTTTCATCATTTGTTTAAAGTCTGTTTCTAATACTAATAGTAAGGTATAAGAAGGCAGGGACCATGCTTGCTTTAGCAAAATGGTTGTATCTCCAGAGACTAAGACGTTATGGCATAGACTTGACAGGCACATAACAAATATCTGATGAATGAATGAATAAATGAATGTAATAGATATTAATATCTGTGAAATTCCATTCCCCGTCTGTCCAATGGGAATAGTAATACCCAAGAAATCTCAAAGCAGTTTTCTTGTCATTGATCTGGCTATAACAGACAAGTAAAAATAGCAAAACCCCTGATATCTACCAAGCGTTAAATAAATGGCAGCATTCATCAACTTCTATACTTGTGCATACTTGAGTAGGTAAGGCAGACAAGTAAAAAGGCAATTGCAAGTGTGATGAGATTTGGGGGTATGGGAGTGTACAAAAGATTAAGGTGCTATGAGAGCATACAACAGGTATCATTAATCTAAGTAGGAGTGAAATCTCCCTGAGAAAGGAATGAATGAATGGTAAATAAATAAATTACAGAAGGAATAAATGAATACTAGTCATCATGCTAGGTTGGGGAAATGAAGATAGTCAATCACTCCACTAAAGAGATTATATTGTACTTTATTGATCTTCTCTATGAACATTTCCTGTACAACAAATTACTCTGCCGACAAAGGTCCATCTAGTCAAAGCTATGGTTTTTCCAGTAGTCATGTATAGATGTAAGAGTTGGACCAAAAGGAATGCTGAGCCCTGAAGAACTGATATTTTCGAACTGTGGTGGAGAAGACTCTTGAGAGTCCCTTGAACTGCAAGGAAATCAGAACAGTCAATCCTAAAAGAAATCAACTCTGAATATTCATTGGAAGGGCTGATACTGAAGCTCCACTATTTCGGCCACCTCATGCAAAGAGTCAACTCATTGGAAAAGACCCTGATGCTAGAAAGATTGAAGGCTGAAGGAAAAGGGGACAACAGAGGACGAGATGGTTGGATGGCATCATCAACTCAATGAACGTGAGTTTGAGCAAGCTCCAGGAGATGGTAAAGGACAGGGAAGCCTGTTGTGCTGCAGTCCACGGGGTCACAAAGAGTCAGACACGACTGAGTGACTGAAAAACAACAACATACAACAAATTACCATTAAAATATATGTAACTAAAATATTTTCCATTTGTATAAATTCCCAGAAATAAAAACAAATCTCTAAGGCCAGAAAGCAAATGATGGGTTGCCTGGAGAAAGGCAGGAGTTAGAGAAGATGATGGGGAATGATTATTAAAGTGACACAATAACACTTATGGTGGTGAAGCATATGTTCATTATCTGGATTATGGTTATTGTTACATGTGGGTGAATGTGTGTGTCAAAACTTATATACTATAAGTACGAGCAGTTTATTATTGGCCAGTTATCATTAATACAACTATTAAAAGCAATAAGCAACCAATAGATTTCATTACAACCTAGTAAAAGAAAAAAAATAACAAAATTTCAGTTATAGGCTGTTAAACTCAGTCAAGTTATTTTTGTCTCATCTCCCAAATTCCCAGCTTCTAAAATGGAGAAAATAATACTGCCTTACCATAATTTTGTTAGGTGTGCAAATGATATACAGCATGTTAAAAAGATGGAATCTGTGTCAGTTACCTAATCCACACTCAGAAAGTGCTAGCTGTTATTAATTTAACATGGTAGACATGCAAAGAATCTGAAAAACAAAGTACTAATCTAAAATTGCACTAGAGTTATATATGTACTTTTCAGTTAGCAAGACATTTGGATAGAGAAATATGAAAGAACAGAAAACCAGGATTAATATACACACGACGTGAGAAACAAGACCCAAGATCCTTGCAAGTTCAGACTCTCTTAATAAAAGGCCTACTGTAGGGAAAACAACAAAAAGAAAGTTTGTGGTCTTTGAATGGGAAATCCTAGCAAGATTTGTGAAACTCCAAGCTGACAATTAACCTAAAGGAGTGAAGATTAGTTTTGTTTTGACCCTGGGGTAATTAGTAGAAGCAAATGCAAATTCTCCAAGAATGGAAACATCCTCAAGCCAATGCTCTTGAGATTTCTACAACTCCAAGCTAAACAGAAACTCACAACTCATATTTATAAAACACATGTATAACCAAGCCTACAAGATCAAGAATCAGAAAACAACCAAACAAATTAGTATGCTTAAATTGCTGAAAGAAATTAACAAGGAATAAAACACAGGAAAGAAAAATACACATCTGTGAATATAAAAACTTAAGTCTTCATGCTCTGTTTAGCTAAATAAAAAGATGTATGGCAAAACCAATACAGTATTGTAAAGTAAAATAAAGTAAAATTAAAAAAAATGAAAGATGGATTAAGACAGTTTAAAAATTACAAAGAATGTCACACATTCTCATCAGCATAAAAAAAAACATGGTATAACATCTTCTATATTAAAAAGCAAACAAACAAACAACACTCCACTGAGTCTGCCCTATCTGCCCTATAGTAGGCATTTTTCTCCACAAAGTATCAAGGATAATCCTTCTAAAAGGTCAGTCAGATCACAGATTACATCAGATTACATCAATATCCTACTTAATACCCTCCAATGCCTTTTATTTCATTCAGAGTCAAAGTTAACACTGTCCCAAGACATAAAAAGGAAATCGTATGAGACAATGGTCAATGACGGTGCAAAGAGCCAGCAGCAAGTAGGGTC
>NW_017194397.1:0-9368 GCF_001704415.2 Capra hircus
ATCATGGTGTTGCTAGGGGCCTCTCGTGATTCCTCTCCGTCGATGCCGGGGCCTAAGACCTTGTGTGGAGTCGGGCCCGGAAGCTGAGGATTCCTCGCCAGTGCTGACATGGATTTTGTGGTACTTCTCGAGTCTCCACAAGGGAGTCAGGCCTCGTCTCGAGTGGGGGCATGAGCGTGCCCTTTCCTCCCATGCTGTACAGCAGTGTCACGCTTCCCCATGCCTGGACCAAGGGATCTGTGGCTTTCCCTCGAGTCTTTCCCACTAGGCTTTCCCACAGGGGGGTGTCCCACGTGTGACAGTGGTGTGAGTCGATCCTCGGCATGAAGGCCAAGGCAGTGCAGGGAAAACAGGTTCCTGTGGAATGGACTGAGACATCTGGGTGAGTCTCGGAATGGTGGCACGACCCTGCAGTTCATCTCCCCTTTCCTTTGCAGAGCGCCTCCTCTTGAGATGCGATGGAATGCCGGGAATTCTTTCCCGACCAATAAGGGAAAGGATCGCTCATCTCGAGCTACGAGCCGGAAACGGAGCTCCTCTGGATGTGGCCGGGACACTCGTGCTTCCTCTTGAGTGGAGACGGGTATGTCGGGGAACTTCTTGAGTTGCAGCATGACTGTGAAAGACTCTTTGGAAGTTCCAGAGGTCACGTGTGATTAGCCTCGAGACACCTCAGGGGAAACGGGCCTCATCTCTCCTGGAGGGGAAAACCGCCTGGATTTTACCGAGTTGCGGCAGGTGCTCTCGACTTACGACGGGGACCTCAGGGACACGCTCTGGTGACCTCAGGAAAGGCCAGTCCCCCATGCGAGTTGCTAGAGGGCCTGTCGCTATTCCACTCCCGTCGATGCCAGGGCCTAAGACCTTGTGTGGAGTCGGGGCCGGAATCTGAGGATTCCTCTCCAAGGCTGACATGCATGTTGGGGTACTTCTGGAGTCTCCCAAGGGGAGTCAGTCCTCGTCTCGAGTGGGGGCATGCACGTGCGCTTTCCCTCCCGTGCTGTAGCAGCAGTGTCACGCTTCCCTTCGCGTGGATCAAGGGATCTAGGGTTTCCCTCAAGGCTTTCCCACGAGGCTTTCCCACTGGGCCCTCCCACGTGCCACCGTGGTGTGAGTCGATCCTCGGCGTGAAAGTCGAAAGCAGTGCAGGGAAAACAGGATCCTCTGGAATGGACTGAGATATCTGGGGGACTCTTGGAATGGTGGCACGACCCATGAGTTCTTCTCGCCTTTCCTGTGCAGTGGGCCTCCTCTTGAGAAGTGTCGGAAACGTCGGGAATTCTATCCCGAGGAAGCAGGGAAGGATCCCTCATCTTTAGCTTGGAGGCGGAAACGGAGCTCCTCTGGATGTGGCCGGGACCCTCGTGCTTCCTCTGGAGTGGAGACGGGTGTGTCGGGGAACTTCTTGAGTTGCAGCATGACTGTGAAAGACTCTTTGGAAGTTCCAGAGGTTAGGTGTGATTAGCCTCGAGACGCCTCAGCGGAAATGGGCCTCATCTCGCCTGGAGGGGAGAACCTCCTGGATTTTTTCTCGAGTGTGGCAGGTGCTCTAGAATTACGACGGGGACCTCAGGGACCCTCTCCGGTGTCCTGAGGAAAGGCCAGTCTCCATGCGAGTTGTTCGATGGCCTCTCGGGATTCCTCTCCCATTGATGCCGGGGTCTGAGACCTTGTACGGAGTCGGTGCCGGAACCTGAGGATTCCTCTCCAGTGCTGACATGGATCTTGGGGTACTACTGGAGTCTCCCGAGGGGAGTCAGTCCTCGTCTCGAGTGGGGCATGCACGTGCGCTTTCCTCCCGAGCTGTAGCAGCAGTGTCACGCTTCCCTTCGCGTGAATCAAGGGATCTGTGGCTTTCCCTCGAGGCTTTCCCACGAGGCTTTCCCACAGGGCTGTCCCACCTACCACCGTGGTGTGAGTTGATCCTCGCTTGAAAGTCGAGGCAGTGCAGGGAAAACAGGATTTCCTGGAATTGACTGAGACATCTGGGGGACTCTGGAAATGGTGGCATGACAGGGAATTCCTCTCGCCTTTCCTGTGGAGAGTGACTCCCGAGAATTCTTTCGCTATCACACTGGGAAAGGATCCCTCCTCTCGAGCTATGAGACGGAAACGGGGCTCCTCTGGATGTGGGCGGGACTCTCGTTCCTCCTCTCGAGTGGAGACGGGTATGTCGGGGAACTTCTTGAATTGCAGCAAGGGTGTGAAGGACCCTTTGGAAATTCCAGAGCTTAGGTGTGATTAGCCTCGAGACGCCCCCAGGAAATGGGCCCATCTCTCCTGGAAGGGACAACCACCTGGATTTTCTCAAGTTGCGGCAGGTGCTCTCGACCTATGACGGGGACCTCAGGGAACCGCTCTGTTGGCCTGAGGAAATGCCAGTCCCCATGCGAGTTCCACGGTGGCCTCTCAGGATTCCTCTCCCGTCGATGCCGGGGCCTAAGACCTTGTTTGGAGTCGGTGCCAGAACCAGAGGATTCCTCTCCAGTGCTGACATGGATCTTGGGGTACTTCTGGAGTCTTCCCAGGGGAGTCAGTCCTCGTCTCGAGTGGGGGCATGCACGTGTGCTTTCCTCCCGAGCTGTAGCAGCAGTGTCACGCTTCCCTTCGCCTGGATCAAGGGATCTGTGGCTTTCCCTGGAGGCTTTCCCACGAAACTTTCCCACGAGGCTTTCCCACAGGGCTGTCCCACGTGCCACCGTGGTGAAGTCGACCCTGGGCTTGAAAGTCGAGGCAGTGCAGGGAAAACAGTTTTCCCTGGAATGGACTGAGACATCTGGGGGACTCTGGGAATGGTGTCACGACCCTGGACTTCCTCTCGCCTTTCCTGTGGAGAGCACCCCCTCTTGAGATGCAACGGGAACGCCGGAAATTCTTTCCCCACCACGCAGGGAAAGGATCCCTCCTCTCGAGCTAGGAGGCGGAATCGGGCTCCTCTGGATGTGGGCGGGATTCTCGAGCTTCCTCTCGAGTGGAGACGGGTATGTCGCGGAACTTCTTGAGTTGCAGCAAGGGTGTGAAGGACCCTTTGTAAGTTCCAGGGGTTCGATGTGATTAGCCTCGAGACACCTCAGCGGAAATGGGCCTCATCTCGCCTGGAGGGGAGAACCTCCTGAATTTTCTCGAGTTGCGGCAGGTGCTCTCGACTTACGACAGGGACCTCAGGGACCCGCTCTGGTGGCCTCAGGAAAGGCCAGTCCCCATGCAAGTTGCTCGGGGCCTCTCGGGATTCCTCTCCCGTCGATGCCGGAGCCTAAGACTTTGTGTGGAAAGGATCCCTCCTCTCGAGGTAGGGGGCGGAAACGGGGCTCCTCTGGATGTGGGGAACTATCGTGCTTCCTCTTGAGTGGAGACGGGTATGTCGGGGAACTTCTTGATTTGCAGCAAGGGTGTGAACGACCCTTTGGAAGTTCCAGAGTTTAAGTGTGCTTAGCCTTGAGATGTGTCAGCGGAAATAGGCTTCATTTTGCCTGGAGGGGAAAACATCCTTGATTTTCTCCAGTTGCGGCAGGTGCTCTCGACTTACGACGGGGACCGCAGGGACCCGCTCTGGTGGCCTCAGGAAAGGCCAGTCAAGATCCAAGACAGCACTGGAGAGGGAGAGACATCACGAGAGGCTCCCGAGCAACTCGCATGGGGACTGGCCTTTCCTGAGGCCACCAAAGCGGGTCCCTGAGGTCCCCGTTGTAAGTCGAGAGCACCTGGCGCAACTCGAGAAAATCCAGGAGGTTCTCCCCTCCAGGCGAGATGAGACCCATTTGCGCTGAGGCATCTCGAGGCTAATCACACGTAACCTCTGGACCTTCCAAAGGGCCCTTCACACCCTTGCTGCAACTCAAGAATTTCCCCGACATACCCGTTTCCACTCGAAAGGAAGCACGAGAGTCCGCCCACAACCAGAAGAGCCCCGTTTCAGCCTCATAGCTCGAGAGGAGGGATCCTTTCCCTGCGTGGTCGGGAAAGAATTTCCGGCGTTCCCATCGCATCTCAAGAAGAGGCGCTCTCCACAGGAAAGGCGAGAGGAACTCAGGGTCGTGCCAGCATTCCAGAGCCCTCAGAAGTCTCAGTCGATTCCAGGGAAACCTGTTTTCCCCGCAATGCCTCGACTTTCATGCCGAGGATCGACTCAGACCTCGGTGGCACGTGGGACAGCACTGTGAAGAGCCTAGTCGGAAAGCCTCGTGGGAAAGCCTACAGAGAAAGCCACAGATCCCTGGATCCCCGTAAAGGGAAGCGTGACGCTGCTGCTAAAGCTCGGGAGGAAAGCGCACAGGCACGCCACACTCGCGACGAGGACTGACTCCCCTGGGAGACTCCAGAAGTACCCAAGATCCATGTCAGAACTGGAGAGGAATCCTCAGGTTCCGGCACCGACTCCACACAAGGTCTCAGGCCCCGGAATAGACGGGAGAGGAATCGCTGGAGGCCGACGAGCAACTCGCATGGGGACGGGCCTTTCCTGAGGGCACTAGAGCGGGTCCCTGAGGTCCCAATGCTAAGTCGAGAGCACCTGCCGCAACTAGAGAAAATCCAGGAGGTTCTCCCCTCCAGGCGAGATGAGGCCCATTTCCGCTGAGGCGCCTCGAGGCTAATCACACTGAAAATCTGGAACTTCCAAAGGATCCTTCACACCCTTGCTGCAATTCAAGAAGATCCCCGACATACCCGTCTCCACTCGAGAGGAAGCACGAGAGTCCCGCCCACATCCAGAGGAGCCCCGTTTCCGCGTCCTAGCTCGAGAGGAGGGATCCTATCCCTGCGTGGTCGGGAAAGAATTCCCGGCGTTCTCGTTGTATCTCAAGAGGAGGCGCTCTCCACAGGAAAGGCAAGAGGAACTCCAGGGTTGTGCCACCATTCCCAGAGTCCCTGGATGTCTCAGTCCATTCCAGGGAAACCTGTTTTCCCTGCACTGCCTCGACTTTCAAGCCGAGGATCGACTCACACCACGGTGGCACGTGGGACAGCCCTGGGAAAGCCTCGTGTGAAAGCCTCGTGGGAAAGCCTAGAGGAAAAGCTAAAAGATCCGTTGATCCACGCGAAGGGAAGCGTGACACTGCTGCTACAGCTCGGGAGGAAAGCGCACGGGCATGCCCCCACTCGAGACGAGGACTGACTCCCCTGGGGAGACTCCAGAAGTCCCCCAAAATCCATGTCAGCACTGGAGAGGCATCCTCAGGTTCCGGCACCGACTCCACACAAGATATTAGGCCCCGGCATCGACGGGAGAGGAATCCCGAGAGGCCCCCGAGCAACTCGCATGGGGACTGGCCTTTCCTGAGGCCACCAGAGCGGGTCCCTGAGGTCCCCGTCGTAAGTCCGAGAGCCCTGCCGCAACTCGAGAAAATCCAGGAGGTTCTCCCCTCCAGGCGAGATGAGGCCCATTTCTGCTGATGCGTCTCGAGGGCTAATCACATCTAACAACTGGAACTTCCAAAGGGTCCTTCACACCCTTGCTGGCAACTCAAGAAGTTCCACGACATACCCGTCTCCACTCGAGGGGAATCACGAGAGTCCCGCCCACATCCAGAGGAGCCCCGTTTCCGCCTCCTAACTCGAGAGGAGGGATCCTTTCCCTGCGTGGTCAGGAAAAAATTCCCGGCGTTCCTGTGTCATCTCAAGAGGAGGCGCTCTCCACAGGAAAGGCGAGAAGGAACTCCAGGGTCGTGCCACCATTCCCTGAGTCCGCTGGATGTCTCAGTCCATTCCAGGGAAACCTGTTTTCCCTGCACTGCCTCGACTTTCAAGCCCAGGGATCGACTCACATCACGGTGGCACGTGGGACAGCCCTGTGGGAATCCTCGTGGGAAAGCCTCGTGGGAGAGCCTCGAGGGAAAGACACAGATCCCTTGATCCACGCGAAGGAAAGCATAACACTGCTGCTACAGCTCGAAAGGAAAGCGCACGTGCATGCCCCCACTCGAGACGAGGACTGACTCCCCTGGGGAGACTCCAGAAGTCCCCCAAGATCCATGTCAGCACTGGAGAGGAATCCTCAGGTTCCGGCACCGACTCCACACAAGGTCTTAGGCCCCGGCATTGACGGGAGAGGAATCCCGAGACGCCCCCGAGCAACTCGCATGGGGACTGGCCTTTCCATGGGTCACCAGAGCGGCTCCTTGACATCCCTGTCGTAAGTCGAGAGCAGCTGCCGCCACTCGAGAAAATCCAGGAGGTTCTCCCCTCCAGGCGAGATGACTCACATTTCCGCTGAGGGGTCTCCAGGCTAATCACACCTAACCTCTGGAACTTCCAAAGGGTCCTTCACACCCTTGCTGCAACTCAAGAAGTTCCCCGACATACCCGTCTCCACTCGAGAGGAAGCACGAGAGTCCCGACCACATCCAGAGGAGCCCCGTTTCCGCCTCCTAGCTCGAGAGGAGGGATCCTTTCCCTGCGTGGTGGGGAAAGAATTCCCGGCGTTCCCGTCGCATCTCAAGAGGAGGCGCTCTCCACAGTAAAGGCGAGAGGAACTCCAGGGTCGTGCCAACATTCCCAGAGTCCCCCAGATGTCTCAGTCCATTCCAGGGAAAGCTGTTTTCCCTGCACTGCCTCGACTTTAAAGCCCAGGATCGACTCACACCACGGTGGCACGTGGAACAGCCCTGTGGGAAAGCCTCTTGGGAAAGCCTCTAGGGAAAGCCTCGTGGGAAAGCTTCGAGGGAAAGCCACAGATCAATTGATCCACCTGAAGGGAAGCGTGACACTGCTGCTACAGCTCGGGAGGAAAGCGCACGTGCAAGCCCCCCACTCGAGACGAGGACTGACTCCCCTGGGGAGACTTCAGAAGTCCCCCATGATCCATGTCAGCACTGGATAGGAATCCTCAGGTTCCGGCAGCTACTCCACACAAGGTCTTATGCCCCGGCATCAACGGGAGAGGAATCCCGAGAGGCCCCCGAGCAGCTCGCATGGGGACTGGCCTTTCCTGAGGCTATCAGAGCGGTCCAAGAGGTCCCCGTCATAAGTCGAGAGCAGCTGCCGCCACTCGAGAAAATCCAGGAGGTTCCCCCCCTCCAGGCGAGATGACGCACATTTCCGCTGAGACGTCTCGAGGCTAATCACACCTAACCTCTGGAACTTCCCAAAGGGTCCTTCACACCCTTTCTGCAACTCAAGAAGTTCCCCGACATACTCGTCTCCACTCGAGAGGAAGCACGAGAGTCCCGACCACATGCAGAGGAGCCCGTTTCCGCTTCCTAGATCGAGAGGAGGGGACATTCCCTGCGTGGTTGGGAAAGAATTTCCGGCGTTCCCGTCACATCTCAAGAGGAGGCGCTCTCCACAGGAAAGGCGAGAGGAATTCCAGGGTCGTGCCAACATTCCCAGAGTCCCCCAGATATCTCAGTCCATTCCAGGGAAAACTTTTTTCCCTGCACTGCCTAGACTTTCAAGCTGAGGATCGACTCACACCACGGTGGCACGTGGGACATCCCTGTGGGAAAGCCTCGTGGGAAAGACTTGTGGGAAAGCCTCGAGGGAAATCCACAGATCCCTTGATCCACGCGAAGGGAAGCGTGACACTGCTGCTACAGCTCAGGAGGAGAGCACACGTTCATGCCCCCACTGGAGACGCGGACTGACTCCCCTGGGGAGCCTCCAGAAGTAACCCAAGATCCATGTCAGCACTGGATAGCAATCCTCAGGTTCCGACAGCGACTCCACACAAGGTCTTAGGCCCCCGGCATCGATGGGAGAGGAATCCCGAGAGGCCCCCGAGCAACTCGCATGGGGACTGGCCTTTCCTGATGCCACCAGAGCGGGTCCCTGAGGTCCCCGTCGTAAGTCGAGAGCACCTGCCGCAACTCGAGAAATTCCAGGAGGTTCTCCCCTCCAGGCGAGTGAGGCCCATTACCGCTGAGGTCTCTCGAGGCTAATCACACCTAAACTCTGGAACTTCCAAAGGGTCCTTCACACCCTTGCTGCAACTCAAGAAGTTCCCCGACATACCGTCTCCACTCGAGAGGAAGCACGAGAATCCCACCCACATCCAGAGGAGCCCCGTTTCCGCCTCCTAGCTCGAGAGGAGGGATCCTTTCCCTATGTGGTCGGGAAAGAATTCCCGGCGTTCCCGGTCGCATCTCAAGAGGAGGCCCTCTCCACAGTAAAGGTGAGAGGAACTCCAGGGTCGTGCACCATTCCCAGAGTCCTCAGATGTCTCAGTCCATTCAGGGAAATATTTTTCCCCTGCTTGGCTCGACTTTCAAGCCGAGGATCGACTCACACCACGGTGACACGTGGGACAGCCCTGTGGGAAAGCCTCGTGGGAAAGCTCGTGGGAAAGCCTCGTGGAAAGCCTCGAGCGAAAGCCACAGATCCTTTGATCCACGCGAAGGGAAGCGTGACACTGCTGCTAGAGCTCAGGAGGAAAGTGCACGTGCATGCCCCCACTCGAGACGAGGAGTGACTCCCCTGGGGAGACTCCAAAAGTCCCCCAAGATCCATGTCAGCCTGGAAAGGAAACCTCAGGTTCCGGCACCGACTCCACACAAGGTCTTCGGCCCCGACGTCGGCACGGGAGGAATCCCGAGAGGCCCCCGAGCAACTCGCATGGGGACTGGCCTTTCCTGAGGCCACCAGAGTGGGTCCCTGAGGTCCCCGTCGTAAGTCGAGAGCACCTGCTGCAACTCGAGAAAATCCAGGAGGTTCTCCCCTCCAGGCGAGATGAGGCCCATTTCCGCTGAGGCGTCTCGAGGCTAATCACACCTAACCTCTGGAACATCCGAAGGGTCCTTCACACCCTAGCTGCAACTCAAGAAGTTCCCGACATACCCGTCTCCACTCGAGAGGAAGCACGAGAGACCCGCCCACATCCAGAGGAGCCCCGTTTCCGCCCCCTAGCTCGAGTGGAGGGACTCTTTCCCTGAGTGGTCGGGAAAGAATTCCCGGCGTTCCCGTTGCATCTCAAGAGGAGGCCCTCTCCACAGGAAAAGCGAGAGGAACTCCAGGGTCGTGGCACCATTCCCAGAGTCCCCCAGATGTCTCAGTCCATTCAGGGAAACCTGTTTTCCCTGCACTGCCTCGACTTTCAAGCCGAGGATCGACTCACACCACGGTGGTACGTGGGACAGCCCTGTGGGAAAGCCTCGTGTGAAAGCCTCGTGGGAAAGCCTCGTGGGAAAGCCTCGTGTGAAAGCCTCAAGCGAAAGCCACAGATCCCTTGATCCACGCGAAGGGAAGCGTGACACTGCTGCTACAGCTCGGGAGGAAATTGCAGGTGCATGCCCCCACTGGAGACGAGGACTGACTCCCCTGGGGAGACTCAGAAGTACTCCAAGTTCCATGTCAGCACTGGAGAGGAATCCTCAGGTTCCGGCACCGACTCCACACAATGTTTTAGGCCCCGACTTAGACGGGAGAGAGGAATCCCG
>NW_017194398.1:0-9368 GCF_001704415.2 Capra hircus
TCGGGGACCTCTCGGGATTCCTCTCCGTCGATGCCGGGCCTAAGACATTGTGTGGAGTCGGTTCCGGAACCTGAGGATTCCTCTCCAGTGCTGAAATGGATCTTGGGGAACTTCTGGACTGTCCCAGTGGTTTCAGTCCTCGTCTCGATGGGTCATACAAGTGCGCTTTACTCTCGAGCTGTAGCAGCATTGTAACGCTTCCTTTCGCGTGGATCAAGGGATCCGTGGCTTTCCCTCGAGGCTTTCCCACGAGGCTTTCCCACGAGGCTTTCCCACAGGGCTGTCCCACGTGGCACCCGTGGTGTGAGTCGATCCTCTGCTTGAAAGTCGAAACAGTGCAGGGAAAACAGGTTTCCCTTGAATGGACTTAGACATCTGGAGGACTCTGGAAGGTAGCAAGACCCTGGAGTTCCTCTCGCCTTTCCCGTGGAGAGTGCCTACTCTTGAGATGCGATGGCAACGCCGGGAATTCTTTCCCGACCACGCAGGGAATGGATCGCTCCTCTCGAGCTAGGAGGCGGAAACGGGGCTCCTCTGGATGTGGGCGGGACATTCGTGCTTCCTCTCGAGTGGAGACGGGTATGCACGGGAACTTCCTGAGTTTCAGCAAGGGTGTAAGGACTTTTTGGAAGTTCCAGAGGTTAGGTGTGATTAGCCTTGAGACGCCTCAGCGGAAATGGGCCTTATCTCTCCTGGAGGGGAGAACCTCCTGGATTATCTCGAGTTGCGGCAGGTGCTCTCGACTTAGGTCGGGGACCTCAGAGACCCGCTCTGGTGGCCTCAGGAAAGGCCAGTCACCATGCGAGTTGCTCGGGACTCTCGGGATTCCTCTCGAGTCGATGCGTCCTAAGACCTTGTGTGGAGTCGGTGCCGGAACCTGAGGATTTCTCTCTAATGCTGACATGGATCTTGGAGTACTTCTGGAGTCTCCCCAGGGGACTCAGTCCTCGTCTCGAGTGGGGGCATGCACGTACGCTTTCCTCCCGAGCTGTAGCAGCAGTGTCACGCTTCCCTTCACGTGGATCAAGGGATCAGTGGCTTTCCCTCGAGCCTTTCCTAGGAGGCTTTCCCACGAGGCTTTCCCACGAGGCTTTCCCACAGGGCCGTCCCACGTGCCACCGTGGTGTGAGTCGATCCTTGGCTTGAAAGTCGAAACAGTGCAGGAAAAACAGATTTCCCTTGAATGGACTTAGACATCTGGAGGACTCTGTAAATGGTGGCACGACCCTGGAGTTCCTCTCGCCTTTCCCTTGGAGAGTGCCTCCTCTTGAGATGCGATGGGAACACCGGGAATTGTTTTCCGACCACGCAGGGAAAGGATCCCTCCTCTCGGGATAGGAGGCGGAAATGGGCTCTTCTCTGGATGTGGGCCTGACTCTCGTGCTTCCTCTCGAGTGAGACGGGTATGTCGGGGGAACTTCTTGAGTTGCAGCAAGGGTGTGAAGGACCCTTTGGAAGTTCCAGATGTTAGATGTGATTAGCCTCCAGACGCCTCAGCGGAAATGGGCCTCATCTCGCCTGGAGGGTAGAACCTCCTGCATTTTCTCGAGTTGCGGCAGGTGTTCTCGACTTACGACAGGGACCTCAGGGACCCGCTCTGGTGCCCTCAGGAAAGGCCAGTCCGCATGCGAGTTGCTAGGCGGCCTCTCGGGATTCCTCTCCCGGTGATGCCGGGGCCTAAGATCTTGTGTGGAGTCGGTGCCGGAACCTGAGGATTCCTCTCCAGTGATGACATGGATCTTGGGGTACTTCTGGAGTCTCCCCAGGTGAGTCAGTCCTCATCTCGAGTGAGGGCATGCACGTGCGCTTTCCTCCCGAGCTGTAGCAGCAGTGTCACGCTTCCCTTCGCGTGCATCAAGGGATCTGTGGCTTTCTCTCCGAGGCTTTCCCTAGGAGGCTTTCCCATGAGGCTTTCCCACAGGGCTGTCCCACGTGCCTCCGTTGGGTGAGTGGATCCTCGGCTTAAAGTCGAGGCAGTGCAGGGAAAACAGTTTTTCCCAGGAATGGACTGAGACATCAGGGGTACTCTGGGAATGGTGGCACGACCCTGGAGTTCCTCTCGCCTTTCCTGTGGAGAGCGCCTCCTCTTGAGAAGCGACGGGAACATCGGAATTTCTTTCCCGACCAGGGAGGGAAAGGATCCTTCCTCTCGAGCTAGGAGGCAGAAACGGGGCTCCTCTGGATGTGGGCGGGACTCTCGTGCTTCCTCTCGAGTGGACACGGGTATGTCAGGGAACTTCTTGAGTTGCAGCAAGGGTGTGAAGGACCCTTTGGAAGTTCCAGAGGTTAGATGTGATTAGCCTCAGGACGCCTCAGCGGAAATGGGCATCATCTCGCCGGGAGGGGAGAGCCTCCTGGATTTTCTCGAGTGGCGGCAGGTGCTCTCGACTTACGACGGGAACCTCAGGGACCCGCTCTGGTGGCCTCGGGAAAGGCCAGTCCCCATGCGAGTTGCTCGGGAGCCTATCGGGTTCCTCTCCAGTCGATGCCGGGCCTAAGACCTCGAGTGGAGTCGGTGCCGGAACCTGAGGATTCCTCTTCATTGCTGACATGGATACTTGGGGTACTTCTGGAGTCTCCCCAGGGGAGTCAGTCCTCGTCTCGAGTGGGGGCATGAAAGTGCGCTTTCCTCCCGAGCTGTAGCAGCAGTGCCGCGCTTCCCTTCGCGTGGATCAAGTGATCTGTGGCTTTTCCTCGAGGCTTTCCCAGGAGGCTTTCCCACGAAGCTTTCCCACAGGGCTGTCCCACGTGCCACCGTGGTGTGACTGGATCCTCGGCTTGAAAGTCGAGGCAGTGCAGGGAAAACAGGTTTCCCTGGAATGAACTGAGACATCTGGGGGACTCTGGGAATGGTGGCACGACCCTGGAGTTCCTCTCGCCTTTCCTGTCGAGAGCGCCTCCACTAGAGATGCGACGGGAACGCGGGGAATTCTTTCCCCACCACGCAGGGAAAGGATCCCTACTCTCGAGCTATGAGGCGGAAACGGGGCTACTCTGGATGTGGGCGGGCTCTCGTGCTTCCTCTCCAGTGGAGACGGGTATGTCGGGGAACTTCTTGAGTTGCAGCAAGGGTGTGAAGGACCCTTTGGAATTTCCCGATGTTAGATGTGATTAGCCTCGAGACGCCTCAGCGGAAATGGGCCTCATCTCGCCTGGAGGGGAGAAACTCCTGGATTTTCTCGAGTTGCGGCAGGTGCTCTCGACTTACGACAGGGACCTCAGGGACCCGCTCTGGTGGCCTCAGGGAAAGGCCAGTCCCCATGCGAGTTGCTCCGGGCCTCTCGGGATTGGCCTCTCCGAGAGGCCCGAGCAACTCGCATTGGAGGAGTGGCCGACCTGAGGCCACCAGAGCGGGTCCCTGAGGTCCCTGTCGTAAGTCGAGAGCACCTGCCGCAACTCGAGAAAATCCAGGAGTTTTCTCCCCTCCAGGCGAGATGAGGCCCATTTCCGCTGAGGCGTCTCGAGGCTAATCACATCTAACATCGGGAAATTCCAAAGGGTCCTTCACACCCTTGCTGCAACTCAAGAAGTTCCCCGACATACCCGTCTCCACTGGAGAGGAAGCACGAGAGGCCCGCCCACATCCAGAGTAGCCCCGTTTCCGCCTCATAGCTCGAGAGTAGGGATCCTTTCCCTGCGTGGTGGGGAAAGAATTCCCCGGCGTTCCCGTCGCATCTCTAGTGGAGGCGCTCTCGACAGGAAAGGCGAGAGGAACTCCAGGGTCGTGCCACCATTCCCAGAGTCCCCCAGATGTCTCAGTTCATTCCAGGGAAACCTGTTTTCCCTGCACTGCCTCGACTTTCAAGCCGAGGATCCAGTCACACCACGGTGGCACGTGGGACAGCCCTGTGGGAAAGCTTCGTGGGAAAGCCTCCTGGGAAAGCCTCGAGGAAAAGCCACAGATCACTTGATCCACGCGAAGGGAAGCGGGCACTGCTGCTACAGCTCGGGAGGAAAGCGCACTTTCATGCCCCCACTCGAGACGAGGACTGACTCCCCTGGGGAGACTCCAGAAGTACCCCAAGTATCCATGTCAGCAATGAAGAGGAATCCTCAGGTTCCGGCACCGACTCCACTCGAGGTCTTAGGCCCGGCATCGACTGGAGAGGAACCCCGATAGGCTCCCGAGCAACTCGCATGGGGACTGGCCTTTCCCGAGGCCACCAGAGCGGGTCCCTGAGGTTCCCGTCGTAAGTCGAGAGCACCTGCCGCCACTCGAGAAAATCCAGGAGGCTCTCCCCTCCCGGCGAGATGATGCCCATTTCCGCTGAGGCGTCCTGAGGCTAATCACATCTAACCTCTGGAACTTCCAAAGGGTCCTTCACACCCTTGCTGCAACTCAAGAAGTTCCCTGACATACCCGTGTCCTACTCGAGAGGAAGCACGAGAGTCCCGCCCACATCCAGAGGAGCCCCGTTTCTGCCTCCTAGCTCGAGAGGAAGGATTCCTTTCCCTCCCTGGTCGGGAAAGAAATTCCGATGTTCCCGTCGCTTCTCAAGAGGAGGCGCTCTCCACAGGAAAGGCGAGAGGAACTCCAGGGTCGTGCCACCATTCCCAGAGTACCCCCTGATGTCTCAGTCCATTCCTGGGAAAACTGTTTTCCCTGCACTGCCTCGACTTTAAGCCGAGGATCCACTCACCCAACGGAGGCACGTGGGACAGCCCTGTGGGAAAGCCTCATGGGAAAGCCTCCTGGGAAAGCCTCGAGAGAAAGCCACAGATCCTTGATGCACGCGAAGGGAAGCGTGACACTGCTGCTACAGCTCGGGAGGAAAGCGCACGTGCATGCCCTCACTCGAGATGAGGACTGACTCACCTGGGGAGACTCCAGAAGTACCCCAAGATCCATGTCATCACTGGAGAGGAATCCTCAGGTTCCGGCACCGACTCCACACAAGATCTTAGGCCCCGGCATCACCGGGAGAGGAATCCCCGAGAGGCCGCCTAGCAACTCGCATGCGGACTGGCCTTTCCTGAGGGCACCAGAGCGGGTCCCTGAGGTCCCTGTCGTAAGTCGAGAACACCTGCCGCAACTCGAGAAAATGCCAGGAGGTTCTCCCCTCCAGGCGAGATGAGGCCCATTTCCGCTGAGGCGTCTGGAGGCTAATCACATCTAACATCTGGAACTTCCAAAGGGTCCTTCACACCCTTGCTGCAACTCAAGAAGTTCCCTGACATACCCTCCACTCGAGAGGAAGCACGAGAGTCCCGCCCACATCCAGAGGAGCCCCGTTTCTGCCTCCTAGCTCGAGAGGAAGGATCCTTTCCCTCCCTGGTCGGGAAAGAAATTCCGATGTTCCCGTCGCTTCTCAAGAGGAGGCGCTCTCCACAGGAAAGGCGAGAGGAACTCCAGGGTCGTGCCACCATTCCCAGAGTACCCCGATGTCTCAGTCCATTCCTGGGAAAACTGTTTTCCCTGCACTGCCTCGACTTTCAAGCCGAGGATCCACTCACCCAACGGAGGCACGTGGGACAGCCCTGTGGGAAAGCCTCATGGGAAAAGCCTCCGGAAAGCCTCGAGAGAAAGCCACAGATCCCTTGATGCACGCGAAGGGAAGCGTGACACTGCTGCTACAGCTCGGGAGGAAAGCGCACGTGCATGCCCTCACTCGAGATGAGGACTGACTCACCTGGGGAGACTCCAGAAGTACCCCAAGATCCATGTCATCACTGGAGAGGATCCTCAGGTTCCGGCACGACTCCACACAAGATCTTAGGCCCCGGCATCACCGGGAGAGGAATCCCGAGAGGCCGCCTAGCAACTCGCATGCGGACTGGCCTTTCCTGAGGGCACCAGAGCGGGTCCCTGAGGTCCCTGTCGTAAGTCGAGAACACCTGCCGCAACTCGAGAAAATGCAGGAGGTTCTACCCTCCAGGCGAGATGAGGCCCATTTCCGCTGAGGCGTCTGGAGGCTAATCACATCTAACATCTGAACTTCCAAAGGGTCCTTCACACCCTTGCTGCAACTCAAGAAGTTTCCCGACATACCCGTCTCCACTCGAGAGGAAGCACGAGAGTCCCGCCCACATCCAGAGGAGACCCGTTTCCGACTCCTAGCTCGAGAGGAGGCATCCTTTCCCTGCGTGGTGGGGAAAGAATTCCCGCGGTTCCCGTCGCATCTCAAGAGGAGGCGCTCTCCACAGGAAAGGCGAGAGGAACTCCAGGGTCGTGCCACCATTCCCAGCGTCCCCCAGATGTCTCACTCCATTCCAGGGAAACCTGTTTTCCCTGCACTGCCTCGACTTTGAAGCCGAGGATCCACTCACACCACGGTGGCACGTGGGACTGCCCAGTGGGTAAACGTCGTGGGAAAGCCTCGTGGCAAAGCCTCTAAGGAAAGCCACAGATTCCTGGATCCACGCGAAGGGAAGAGTGACACTGCTGCTACAGCTCGGGAGGAAATTGCACATGCATGCCCCCAATAGATATGAGGACTGACTCACCTGGGAGACTCCAGAAGTACCCCAAGATCCATGTAAGCACTGTAGAGGTATTCTCAGGTTACGGCACCGACTCCACACAAGGTCTTAGGCGCCGGCATCGACGGGAGAGGAATCCCGAGAGGCCCCGAGCAACTCGCATGGAGCCTGACCTTTCCTGAGGCCACCAGAGCGGGTCCCTGAGGTCCCCATCTTAAGTCCACAGCACCTTCCGCAACTCGAGAAAATCCAGGAGGT
Organism: Capra hircus; assembly: GCF_001704415.2. Classification (NCBI taxonomy): domain Eukaryota; kingdom Metazoa; phylum Chordata; class Mammalia; order Artiodactyla; family Bovidae; genus Capra; species Capra hircus. The sequence continues at coordinate 6,679 of NW_017194398.1, forward strand.
TCTCCCCTTCAGGCGACATGAGGTACATTTGTGCTGAGCGTCGCGAGGATAATCACACCTAACCTCTGGAACTTCCAAAGGGTCCTTCACACCCTTGCTGCAACTCAAGAAGTTCCTCGACATACCCGTTTCCACTCGAGAGAAAGCACGGAGAGTCCCGACCACATCCACAGGAGCCCCGTTTCTGCCTCATAATTCCAGAGGAGGGATCCTTTCCCTACGTGGTCGAGTAAGTATTCCCGGCGTTCCCGTCGCATCTCAAGGGGAGGTGCTCTCCACAGGAAAGGCGAGAGGAACTCCAGGGTCGTGCCCACCATTCCCAGAGTCCCCCAGATGCTCAGTCCATTCCAGGAAAACCAGTTTTCCCTGCACTGCCTCGACATTCAAGCCGAGGATCGACTCATACAATGGTGGCACGTGGACAGCCCTGTGGGAAAGCCTCGTGGAAAATCCTCGTGGGAAAGCCTCGAGGGAAAGCCCCTGATCCTTGATCCACGAGAAGGGAAGCGTGACACTCCTGCTACAGCTCCGGAGCGCACGTGCATGCCCCCACTCGAGACGAGGACTGACTCCCCTGGGGAGACTCCAGAAGTACCTCAAGATCCATGTCAGCACTGGAGAGGAACCCTCAGGTTCTGACACCAACTCCACACATGGTCTTACGCCCCGGCATCGATGGGAGAGGAATCCCGAGAGGCCCCTGAGCAACTCGCATTGGGGATTGGCCTTTCCTGAGGCCACCAGAGCAGGTCCCTGAGGTCCCCGTCGTAAGTCGAGAGCACCTGCCCCAACTCGAGAAAATCCAGGAGGTTCTCCCCTCCAGGCGAGATGAGGCCCATTTCCGCTGAGGCGTCTCGAGGCTAATCACACCTAACATCTGGAACTTCCAAAGGGTCCTTCACACCCTTGCTGCAACTCAAGAAGTTGCCCGACATACCCGTCTCCACTCGAAAGGAAGCACGAGAGTCCCGCCCACTTCCAGAGGAGCCCGTTTCCGCCTCCTTGCTCGAGAGACAGGTTCCTTTCGCTGCGTGGTCGGGAAAGAATTCCCGCGTTCCTGTCGCATCTCAAGAGGAGGCACTCTCCACAGGAAAGGCGAGAGGAACTCCAGGGTCGTGCCACCATTCCCAGAGTCCTCCAGATGTCTCAGTCCATTCCAGGGAAACTTGTTTTCCCTGCACTGCCTCGACTTTCAAGCCGAGGATCGACTCACACCACGGTGGCACGTGGGACAGGGAAAGCCTCAAGGGAAAGCCCCTGATGCCTTGATCCACGCGAAGGGAAGCGTGACACTGCTGCTACAGCTCGGGCGGAAAGAGCACGTGCATGTCCCCACTCGAGACGAGGACTGACTCCCCTGGGAGACTCCAGAAGTACCCCAAGATCCATGTCAGCACTGGAGAGGAATCCACAGGTTTCGGCACCGACTCCACTCAAGGTCTTAGGCCCGGCATCGAGGGGGAGGAATCCCGAGAGGCCCCCGAGCAACTCGCATGGGACTGGCCTCTCCTGAGGCAACCAGAGCGGGTCTCTGAGGTCCCCATCGTAAGTCGAAAGCACCTGCCGCAACTAGAGAAAGTCCAGGAGGTTCTCCCCTCCAGGCGAGATGAGGCCCATTTCCGCTGAAGGCGTCTCAAGGCTAATCACATCTAACGTCTGGAACTTCCAAAGCGTCCTTCACACCCTTGCTGCAACTCAAGAAGTTCCCCGACATACCCGTCTCCTCTCGAGAAAAAGCACGAGAGTCCGGCCACATCCAGAGGAGCCCCGTTTCCGCCTCCTAGCTCGAGAGGAGGATCCTTTCCCTGCGATGGGGAAAGAATTCCCCGCGTTCCCGTCGCATCTCAAGAGGAGGCGCTCTCCACAGGAAAGGCGAGAGGAACTCCAGGGTCATGCCACCATTCCCAGAGTCGCCCTGATGTCTCAGTCCATTCCAGGGAAACCTGTTTTCCCTGCACTGCCTCGACTTTCAAGCCGAGGATCGACTCACACCACGGCGTGGCAGTGGGACACCTGTGGAAAGCCTCGTGGGAAGTGGGAAAGCCTCCAAGTAAAGCCACAGATTCCTGGATCCACGCGAAGGGAAGAGTGACACTGCTGCTACAGCTCGGAGGAAATTGCACATGCATGCCCCAATAGATATGAGGACTGACTCACCTGGGAGACTCCAGAAGTACCCCAAGATCCATGTAAGCACTGTAGAGGTATTCTCAGGTTCCGGCACCGACTCCACACAAGGTCTTAAGCGCCGGCATCGACGGCGAGAGGAATCCCGAAGGCCCCGAGCAACTCGCATGGAGCCTGACCTTTCCTGAGGCCACCAGACCGGGTCCCTGAGGTCCCATCTTAAGTCCACAGCACCTTCCGCAACTCGAGAAAATCCAGGAGGTTCTCCCCTCCAGGCGAGATGAGGCCCATTTCCGCTGAGCCTTTTGAGGCTAATCACATCTAACATCTGGAAACTTCCAAAGGTCCTTCACACCCTTGCTGCAACTCAAGAAGTTCCCCGACATACCCGTCTCCACTCGAGAGGAAGCACGAGAGTCAGGCCCACATCCAGAAGAGCCCATTTCCGCCTCCTATCCGAGAGGAGGGAACCTTTCCCTGCGTGGTCGGAAAACAATTCCCGGTGTTCCTATCGCATCTCAAGAGGAGGCACTCTCCACGGGAAAGGCGAGAGGGAACTCCAG
>NW_017194399.1:0-9368 GCF_001704415.2 Capra hircus
CCCGTGTTCCTCTGTGTGGAGACGGGTATGTCGGGGAACTTCTTGAGTTGCAGCAAGGACCTTTTTAATTTCCAGAGGTTAGGTGTGATTGAGGCCTCCAGACACCTCAGAGGAAATGGGCCTCATCCCGCCTGGAGGGGAGAACCTCCTGGATTTTACCAGTTGCGGCAGGTGCTCTCGAGTTACGACGGGTCCTCAGGGACCCGCTCTGGTGGCCTCAGGAAAGTCCAGTCCCCATGTGAGTTACCAGGGGCCTCTAGGGGATTCCTCTCCCATCGATGCCGGTGCCTAAGACCTTGTGTGGAGTCGGGGCCAGACCCTGAGGATGCCTCTCCAGTGCTGACATGGATTTGGGGTACTTCTGGAGTCTCACCAGGGGGAGTCAGTCCTCATCTCGTGTGGGGGCATGCACCTGCCATTTCCTCACGACCTGCCAGCAGCAGTGTCACGCTTGCCGACGTGTGGATCAAGGGATCTGTCGCTTTCCATTGAGGCTTTCCCACGAGGCTTTCCAACAGGGCTGTCCCACGTGCCACAGTGGTGTGAGTCGATCCTCGGTGTGAACGTCGAGGCCAGTGCAGGGAAAACAGTTTCTTCTGGAATGGACTTAGACATCTGGGGGACTCTTGGAATGCTGGCAAGGCCCTGAAGTTCCTCTCGTCTTTCCTGTTGAGAGCGCCTCCTCTTGAGATGCGACGGGAAGGCCGGGAATTCTTTCCCGACGACGAAGGGAAAGGATCCCTCTTCTCGAGCTACGAGGCGGAAACGGGGCTCAGCTGGATATGGGCGGGACCTCGTCCTTCCTCTCGAGTGGATATGGGTATGTCGAGAACTTCTTGACTTGCAGCAAGGGTGTGAAGGACCCTTTTGGAAGTTCCAGAGGTTAGGTGTGATTAGCTCGAGACGCCTCAGCGGAAATGGGCCTCATCTCGCCTGGATGGGAGAACCTCCTGGATTTTCTCGAGTTGCGGCAGGTGCTCTCGAGTTACGACGGAGACCTCAGGGACCCGCTCTGGTGACCTCAGGAAAGGCCAGTCCCCATGCGAGGTGCTAGGGGGCCTCTCAGTTTTCCTCTCCCGTCGATGCCGGGGCCTAAGACCTTGTGTGGAGTCGGGACCGGACCTGAGGATTCCTCTGCAGTGCTGACATGGATCTTGGCGTACTTCTGGAGTCTCCCAAGCTTGCGTCAGTCCTCGGCTCGAGTGGGGTCATGCACGTGCGCTTTCCTCCCGAGCGGTAGCAGCAGTGTCACGCTTCCCTTCTCGTGGATCAAGGAATCTGTGGCTCTCCCTGGAGTCTTTCCCATGAGGCTTTCCCACAGGGGCTATTCCACTTGCCACCATGGTGTGAGTCGATCCTCGGCGTGAAAGTCGAACCAGTGCAGCGAAAACAGGAACCTCCTTCCCCACAGTAGGGGATACACTGTCCCCTTGGGCGGGTATCTCCAAGGCACTCGCGCTGGGGGGTTGCCCGCGGAGGTGCGGGCCTCAGGCTCCACGTGAGAAAAGCCCCAAATGGCATTAGCTGCCAGTCCAGACGCTGGCCCCTCAGGTCTCTGGCCGAGCCTTGGGCTCCAGGCAACTCAAAGCCCTCGGGGGTGGCACTCTGGGACTGCTGTAGGGAAAGGATGCAAGAGCCCACGGAGGAGTTGGGGAGGGGGCATGGGGGAAACGGAGGGAGGACAGCGAGGGATCTAGGTGGAGGCGCTGGAGAGAGCGTCTGGTGTCCCGGAATGCCTCGGAGAGCCAGCGGGGGACAGTCGAGGACCAGGGACCTGTGGAATGTGAAAAGGAGGAAATCTCAGAGCAAGGCAGGCTGGGAAAGGGGGCGTTGGTGGCCAATTCAAAGGGACCTAGGGGCGTTTCCTGGGCGGTGAGTTCCCTTGGCACTGCTGAGGGCCCTGATTGATCCACTCGGGGTTGAACCCACCCCGCTGCGAGGGAGGGCCACAAACCAAAGCCCCCGAACTACCCGCCCACCCCAACGGGGATCTTGGCGGTCCAGGGACAGCCGTGCCCGGAAAAGCCACTCGCTCCACGGGACTCCGTCCAGGGGTCTCTGCTTGGAAAGAGGCCAGGGCGGCCCCCTCCATCTACCCACCCAAACCTATTGACGTCAGTGGGCGGAGACGCCTCCCGTTCTCCAGAGTCCTAAGCTGCTGGGTCCCCGCCACTCGGCCAGCAGTCTGCAGCGTGCCCGTGTGCCTCTCCCACCATGGCTTGGTTCGGCTCCTCCAGCACCTCAAGCGGTACGTTTGCCCTCGGTCCCTGTGGTCGGATCACATCTCAGGGGATTTGTGGGTGGCCTGGGCAAGGGCTCTCGGCCAATGTGTTGACCCCCCTCCCACCCGAGAACGGCTGGGACCCATCGGCCAGGCCCGGGTTTCCGAGGCGTCAGGTGTGCCAAATTCGGAGGGCGTGGCATCGTTCGTTCATCTTGCTCCTTTGGCACACACATGGCTTCTCCGTTCTCTTTTCTGGGAAGACAGTGTTGTTTCAGGGGCGTGCTGCGGGGGGGGGCCGGGTTGCGGGGTGGTGGGAGCGGGTGCTGTGCTGGGGATGAGGCCCTTTATCCTCACATCTTTCATGTGGGAATGGGAGTCGGGGAGCTCTGTGGCCTTGCTGCCTTCAGTGGCTTCCTCTGCACAGGGGCCTAGTGGCTTCTGCCTTTTGTCAGGCGTTACGGGGTTTGGGCGTCGCTTGGTGGCCTTGGCCTTTGCCTTGGCCTGGCCTTGGCCTTGCCTTTGGTGTTGCCGTTGCCCTTGCCTTGGTCTTGGCTTGACTTGCCCTGCTTGAACTTGAACTTGAACTTGACCTTGACCTTGAACTTGAACTTGAACTTGACCTTGACTTGAACTTGAACTTGACCTTGACTTGAACTTGAACTTTCAACTTGAACTTGAACTTGACCTTGAACTTGAACTTGAACTTGACTTGAACTTGACTTGAAACTTTGACTTGACTTGACTTGACCTTGAAATTGAATTAACTTAACTTGACCTTGACTTGAACTTGAACTTGACTTGAACTTCAACTTGAACTTGACTTGAACTTCAACTTAACTTGAACTTTTGACTTGAACACTTGAACTTGACTTGACCTTGACCTTGAACTTGACCCTGAACTTGACCTTGACCTTGAACTTGAAGTTGACCTTGAACTTGAACTTCAACTTGATCTTGAGCTTGAACTTGAACTTGACCTTGAACTTGAACTTGAACCTTGACTTGAACTTGACCTTGACCTTGACCAACACGGGAGACCTCGAGATTTGCTCAGAGCACCGGAGGTCCAGAAGCAGGGCCCTGTATCTCCCTTCCCTTTGTGATCATTGCAAAGACATTCCTAGCTGATAGCGGGAGTGCCCCTGAAGAAGCAAGCAGTGGGAGTGTGTTTGACACGACTGTGTGCCTTCCTGGCCTCAGCTCCACAAGGGCCTTTCCTCTCGAAGTAGGCCCCATGTCCCCTTGGGAGGGTGTCATGCCTCTTTTCTCCTCACTGCCAAAGGGTGGAGCCAAGCTTGCTCTGTCAGAGGTACAAAACAGCAATTGATTGGATTTTCAAGCTCTTGCTAGGCTGCACCCTTTCAGGGCCCACTTTACTGAAACAGGTGCTCTGTGGCCCTGGTTGGGTATGCAGGTTCACAAACAGGGTGAGATCCTGTCCAAGCCAAGAATTTTCCTGAAAGACCTAGGCTCACTAGAGCTCTCCTCCAGAGCAAAGGGGATAGAGGAGATGTATGGAGGAGTCTTTGCCTTTCCCTGTGAGTGTGGGGCTACTCCCTACGGCCCCAAGCTCAGGGATAACTGCCTCTAAGAAAGGAATGGCAAGAAGCGCTATTCTTGGAGGTTGGGACAGGGAGTTCGCAGCATGTGGGGAAAGAAAGACTTCTTCGGGGAAGAAGAGGCAACCACCGGGGGTGTGTTTGCAAGCCTCTATTTGGAAGGAACAGGTTTGCTTATACATCTCAAGACCTCCAGATCTGCTCAGAGGACTGAAGTTCCAGAGACAGGGCCATGTATCTCCCCTTCCCTTTGAGATCCTTGCAAAGACATTCCTAGCAGATCGTGGGAGTGCCCATGAAGAAGCAAGCAGCGGGAGTGTGCTTGACATCACTGGCTGCCTACCTGGGCTCAGCTCCTCAAGGGGCCTTTCTCTCCTGGTAGGCCCTATGTCCCCTTTGGGAGAGGTGGTGCCCTCTTCCCTCCACACTGCCAAAGGGTGGAGGTGGAGCAAACTCGTTCTCTCCGAGGTAAAAAAAAAAAAAACAAATTGGATGGATTTTTAAGCTCTTGCTATGCTGCACCCCTCCAGGACCCACTCGAGCAAAACAGGTGCCTGTGGCCCCTAGGTCGGGTATGCAGGTTCACACACTGGGTGGGATCCCGTCAAAGCCAAGAATTTTCCTGACAGACCTAGGCTCACTAGAGCTCTCCTCCAGAGGAAAGGGGACAGAAAAGACGTGTGTGTGGAGGTGGCTCTGCCTTTCCAGGTCCCAATCTCAGGGATAACTGCCCCTAAGAAAGGAACTGCTGCTGCTGCTGCTGCTAAGTTGCTTCAGTCGTGTTCGACTCTGTGCGACGCCATAGACGGTAGCCCACTAGGCTCCCCGTCCCTGGGATTCTCCAGGCAAGAACAGTAAGTGGGTTGCCATTGCCTTCTCCAATGCATGAAAGTGAAAATGAAAGTGCAGTCGCTCAGTCGCGTCCGACCCTCAGCGACCCACGGACTGCAGCCTACCAGGCTTCTCCGTCCATAGGATTTTCTGAAAGGAACTGCAAGAAGCGCTTTTCCAGGAGGCTGGGAAAGGGAGTTCGCAGGATGTGGGGAAAGAGAGCCTCCTTCGAGGAAGAATAGGCGGCCACTTGTTTTGTGTTGCAAACCTCTATTTGGAAGGAACAGGTTAGCTTATACAAAGGGAGACCTCCAGATCTGCTCAGAGGACCAAAGTTGCAGAGGCAGGTCGGTGTATTTTCCCTTCACTTTGCGATCCTTGCAAAGACATTCCTTGCTGATAGATGATTCAGCAAGGGCCTTTGAGACTGTTGTTTTCTTTCCTAGGTTCAAAGATTCCTTCAGTTCCTAATATAGATATCCTAGAAATTATCTGACATCCGTGAAAATCTGATATGTCCTGGTCAAATGCTGTCAGTTATAATTCCAGTTATCATATAAAGCATTTCAAGTCGCAGCAGTGACCAGATTACATTGTCAATTTCTATTTAATCAGGTTTTAACCATGTCCTCTATGGTTTCACACTGATGCCTTTGCAGAAATACTGCTACTTCAAGATATATGGAATATACTTTTTTAAGCTTACCGATAATTTGTTTGTTTGTTTGTTTGTCTTCTGGTAAGCTGGTACAGATGGAATTTAGTCTCCTCTCTAGGTTAAGAGAACAAAGTTTTCTTAGAATGCAATTTTTGATAACAGACTATGGATTTCTTTACCTTTCATTGATTTATAATTGTTTTCATCATCTGTTTTTTTACTTCGGTAAAGTAAATAAGCCTTATTTAAGATTTTGGTACATGTAGGATGGACTAAGCTTTCCCCACTCTTGCAAGTTCCCTTAACCCTTCAGATTCTTCTCGTGGGACCAAAGATCTCACTTTCTCCAGAGGGACAATCCAAGCTTTTTATTAGTTGATCTGCCCCTGACATCAGAGTCCATTTGAGCACGAGTTGGCCTATAATTTAGGCATGAAACTATGACTACATAAAGAAAAGGTGACTTTATGATTCAGGGATGGCCATGATATGCCTTGCACTTCAGAGAAAATGGTTAAAATGATTTTTTTTTTCTTCAAAACTGCACAGCCAGTTCTTTCAGCATATGCAATTGAAAACATCTAGTCATTAGGTCAGTTTCATTCCAATCCCAAAGAAAGGCAATGACAAAGAATATTCAAGCTGCTGCACAATTGCACTCATCTCACACACTAGTAAAGTAATGCTCAAAATTCTCCAAGTTCACATGAACTGTGAACTTCCAAATGTTCAAGAGGGATTTAAAACATGCAGAGAAACCAGAGATCAAACTGCCAACATCCACTGGATCATTGAAAAAGCAAGAGAGTTCCAGAAAAAAAGACATCTATTTCTGCTTTATTGACTATGCCAAAGCCTTTGACTGTGTGGATCACAATAAACTGGGAAAAATTCTGAAAGAGATGGGAATACCAGACCACCTGACCTGTCTCTTGAGAAACCTGTATGCAGGTCAGGAAGAAACAGTTCGAACTGGACATGGAACAACAGACTGGTTCTAACTAGGAAAAGGAATATGTCAAGGCTCTATTGTCACCCTGCTTATTTAACTTATATGCAAACTACATCATGAGAAACACTGGGCTGGAGGAAGCACATGCTGGAATCCAGATTGCTGGGAGAAATATCAATAATCTCAGATATGCAGATGACACCACCCTTATGGCAGAAAGTGAAGAAGAACTAAAGAGTCTCCAGATGAAAGTGAAAGAGGAGAGTGAAAAAGTTAGCTTAAAGCTCAGCATTCAGAAAACTAAAATCATTGCATCCAGTCTCATCACTTCATGGCAAATAGATGGGAAAACAGAGGTCAGGAGTTCCAGAGGTCAAGTGTGATTAGCCTCGAGACACCTCAGTGGAAACGGGCCTCATCTCGCCTGCAGGGAGAACCTCCTGGATTTTACCGAGTTGCGGCAGGTGCTCTTGACTTACGACGGGGACCTCATGGACCCACTCTGGTGACCTCAGGAAAGGCCAGTCCCCATGCGAGTTGCTAGAGGGTCTGTCGCTGTTCCTCTCCCGTCGATGCCAGGGCCTAAGACCTTCTGTGGAGTCGGGGCCGGAACCTGAGGATTCCTCTCCAGGTGACATGCATCTTGGGGTATTTCTGGATTCTCCCCAGGGGAGTCAGTTCTCGTGTCGAGTAGGGCATGCACGTGCGCTTTCCTCCCTTGCTGTAGCAGCAGTGTCACGCTTCCCGTCGCGTGGATCAAGGGATCTGTGGCTTTCCCTCGAGGCTGTCCCACGAGGCTTTCCCACAGGGCTGTCCCACGTGTCACCGTGGTGTGAGTCGATCCTCGGCATGAAAGTCGAGGCAGTGCTGGGAAAACAGGTTTCCCTGGAATGGACTGAGACATCTGGGGACTCGTTGAATGGTGGCACGACCCTGGAGTTCCTCTCGCCTTTCCTATGGAGAGCGCCTCCACTTGAGATGCGTCGGGAACGCCGGGAATTTTTTCCCGACCACGCAGGGAAAGGATCCCTCCTCTCGAGCTAGGAGGCAGAAACGGGGGCCCCTCTGGATGAGGGCGGGGGCACTCGTGCTTCCTCTCGAGTGGAGACGGGTATGTCGGGGAACTTCTTGAGTTGCAGCAAGGTTGTGAAAGACCCCTTGGAAGTTCCAGAGGTTAGATGTGATTAGCCTCGAGACGCCTCAGCGGAAATGGGCCTCATCTCGCCTGGAGGGGAGAACCTCCTGGATTTTCTCGAGTTGCGGCAGGTGCTCTCGACTTACGACGGGGACCTCAGGACCAGACTGTGGCTTCAAGAAAGGCCAGTCCCATGTGCGTTGCTCGGGGGCCCTTGGATTACTCTCCTGTCGATGCCGGGGCCTAAGACCTTGTGTGGAGTCGGTGACGGAACCTGAGGATTCCTCTCCAGTGCTGACATGGATCTTGGGGTACTTCTGGAGTCTCCCAGGGGAATCAGTCCTCGTCTCGAGTGGGGGCATGCACGTGCGCTTTCCTCCCGAGCTGTAGCAGCAGTGTCACGCTTCCCTTTGCGTGGATCATGCGATCTGTGGCTTTCCCTCGAGGCTTTCCACGAGGCTTTCCCACGAGGCTTTCCCACAGGGCTGTCCCACGTGCCACCCGTGGTGTGAGTCAATCCTCGGCTTGAAAGTCGAGGCAGTGCAAGGAAAACAGGTTTCCTCGAATGGACTGAGACATCTGGGGACTCTGGGAAAGGTGGCACGACCCTGGAGTTCCTCTCGCCCTCCTGTGGAGAGCGCTCCTCTTGAAATGCGACGGGAAACGCGCGGAATTCTTTTCCCGTCACGCAGGGAAAGGATTCCTCCTCTCGAGCTAGGAGGCGGAAACGGGGCTCCTCTGGATGTGGGCAGAACTCTCGTGCTTCCTCTCGAGTAGACACGGGTATGTCGGGAATTTCCTGAGTTGCAGCAAGGGTGTGAAGGACCCTTTGGAAGTTCCAGAGGTTAGGTGTGATTAGCCTCGAGACGCCTCAGCGGAAATGGCCTCATCTCACCTGGACGGGAGAACCTCCTGGATTTTCTCGAGTTGCGGCAGGTGCCCTCGACTTATGACGGGAACCTCAGGGACCCGCTCTGGTGGCCTCAGGAAAGGCCAGTCCCCATGCGAGTTGCTCGGGGCCTCTTGGGATTCCTCTCCCTTCGATGCCAGGGCCTAAGACCTTGTGTGGAGTCGGTACCGAAACCTGAGGATTCGTCTCCAGTGCTGACATGGATCTTGGGGTACTTCTGCAGTCTCCCCAGGGGAGTCAGTCCTGTCTCGAGTGGGGGCATGCACGTGCGCTTTCCTCCGAGCTGTAGCAGCAGTTTCGCGCTTCCCCTGGCGTGGATCAAGGGATCTGTGGCTTTCCCTCGAGGCTTTCCCTTGAGGTTTTCCCACGAGGCTTTCCCACAGGCTTTCCCACAGGGCTGTCCCACGTGCCACCGTGTGTGAGTCAATCCTCCTCTTGAAAGTCGAGGCAGTGCAGGGAAAACAGGTTTCCCTGGAATGGACTGAGATATCTGGGGGTCTCTGGGAATGGTGGCATGACCCTGGAAATCCTCTCGCCTTTCCTGTGGAGAGCGCCTCCGCTTGAGATGCGACGGGAACGCAGGGAATTCTATCCCGACCTCGCAGGGAAAGGATCCCTCCTCTCGAGCTAGGAGGTGGAAACGGGGCTCCTCAGGATGTGGGGGAACTCTCGTGCTTCCTCTCGAGTGGAGACTGGTATGTCGGGAACTTCTTGAGTTGCGGGTGTGAAGGACCTTCTGGAGTCTCTCCAGGGGAGTCAGTCCTCGTCTCGAGTGGGGCACGCACGTGCGCTTTCCTCCCGAGCTGTAGCAGCAGTGGCGCTCTTTCCTTCGCGTGGGATCAAGGGATCTGCTGGGCTTTCAATTGAGGCTTTCCCACGAGCCTTTCCCAGGAGGCTTTCTCACAGGGCTCTCCCACCTGCCACCGTGGTATGAGTCGATCCTCGGCTGGAAAGTCGAGGCAGTGCACGGAAAAACAGGTTTCCCTGGAATGGACTGAGACATCTGGGGGACTCTGGGAATGGTGGCACGACCCTGGAGTTCTCTCGCCTTTCCTGTGGAGAGCGCCTCCTCTTGAGATGCGACGGAACGCGGGAATTC
>NW_017194400.1:0-9368 GCF_001704415.2 Capra hircus
TGCCCCCACTCGAGACGAGGACTGGACTCCCCTGGGGAGACTTCAGAAGTACCCCCAAGATCCATGTCAGCACTGCAGAGGAATGCTCAAGTTCCGGCACCGACTCCACACAAGGTCTAGGCCCTGGCATCGATGGGAGAGGAATCCCCAGAGGCCCCCGAGCAACTCGCATAGGGACTGGCCTTTCCTGAGGCCACCAGAGCGGGTCCCTGAGGTCCCCGTCGAAGTCGAGAGCACCTGCCGCAACTCGAGAAAATCCAGGGTTCTCCCCTCCTGGCAACATGAGGACCATTTCCACTGAGGCGTCTCGAGCTAATCACACCTAACCTCTGGAACTTCCAAAGGGTCCTTTACACCTTGCTGCAAATCCAGAATTTCGCCGACATAGCCGTCTCCACTCGAGAGGAAGCACGAGAGTCCCGCCCACATACAGAGGAGCACCGTTTCCGCCTCCTAGCTCGAGAGAAGGGATCCTTTCCCTGAGTGGTCGGGAAAGAATTCCCGGCGTTCCCGTCGCATCTCAAGAGGAGGCGCTCTCCACAGGAAAGTCGAGAGGAAGTCCAGGGTCGTGCCACCATTCCCAGATTCGCCAGATGTCTCAGTCCATTCCAGGGAAACCTGTTTTCCTTGCACTGCGTTGACTTTCAAGCCATCGATCGACTCACACCACGGTGGCACGTGGGATAGCCCTGTGGGAAAGCCTCGTGGGGAAAGCCACAGATCCCTTGATCCAGGCGAAGGGAAGCATGACACTGCTGCCACAGCTCCGGAGGTAAGCGCACGTGCATGCGCCCACTCAAACGAGGACTGACTCCCCTGGGGAGACTCCAGAAGTACCCCAAGATCCATGTCAGCACTGCAGAAGAATCCTCAGGTTCCGGCACCGACTCCACACAAGGTCTTAGGCCCCGGCCTCGATGGTAGAGGAATCCCGAGAGGCCCCCGAGCAACTCGCATGTGGACTGGCCTTTCCTGAGGCCACCAGAGCGGGTCCCTGAGGTCCCCGTCGTAAGTCGAGAGCACCTGCCGCAACTCGAGAAAAATCCAGGAGGTTCTCCCCTCCAGGCGAGATGAAGGCCCATTTCCGCTGAAGCGTCTGGAGGCTAATCACACCTAACCTCTGGAACTTCCAAAGGGTCCTTCACACCCTTGCTGCCACTCAAGAAGTTCCCTGACATACCCGTCTCCTCTCGATAGGAAGCACGAGGGTCCCGCCCACATCCAGAGGAGCCCCTTTCCGCCTCGTAGCTCGAGATGTGGGATCCTTTCCCTGCTTCGTCGGGAAAGAATTCCCGGCGTTCCCGTCGCATCTCAAGTGGAGGCGCTCTCCACAGGAAATGCGAGAGGAACTCCAGAGTCGTGCCACCATTCCAAGAGTCCCCCTAGATGTCTCAGTCCATTCCAGAGGAACCTGTTTTCCCTGCACTGCCTCGACTTTCACGCCGAGGTTCGACTCACACCTCGGCGGCATGTGGGACAGCCCTCTGGGATAGCCTCGTGGTAAAGCCTGGAGGAAAAGCCACAGATCACTTGATCCACGCGACCGGAAGCGTGACACTGCTGCTACAGCTCGGGAGGAAAGCGCACGTGCATGCCCCCATTCGAGACGAAGACTGACTTCCCTGGGGGGGCTCCAGAGCTACCCCAAGATCCATGTCAGCACTGTAGAGGAATCCTCAGGTTCCTGCCCCAACTCCTCACAAGGTCTTTTTTTTTTCTTTCCTTTTTACTCTTTTCTTTGCATTTATTTAAACACAGTTCTCAAAACTTTTGAGTGAAATTGGGCCTCCTTTGGTAAGCAAAGAACCTGAAATTAGTATTTAAAAATGAACAGGCAAAGTCTTCAGATCATCCACAACACAGGTGTAGTGTTCCCTTCTTTTTTCTCAAAACTCTGAACCACCCAGTTTTTCCATATAGTCTTAAAAGCTAGAAGAACAAGAGTACATTTGTGGTGGAATATTATTTTCACTTGCTGATTACTAATTGAAATACCATTATCCCCTTCTAACAGCTTTAAGAAATAGCCTTTTTAAGGCATACATTGTGCAACTCATCTTATTCCTGCTATGTATAATACAGATTACATAAAGGCTGTCAAAGTCACATTTATATAAGCATTAAGCATTTGCTGTATTGAAAGATCTTTAGTTTTTAACACTAGCAGTATAGAGTTACAGAGCGTAATTTTTATCACTTAACTGCAGGTATATTAAGTATGGTATGTTTCATGGACTCGAGGAAAACGGGCATTTTTTTCTTTAATTTACTACTGACAATCTAATCAGAACAGTTCTCCTAAGCATTGATATGTTAGAAAGAAAAGTAAAAACCAAACGTTATTGTTGCTTTTTGCCATTTGGTAGCATTTTACACACAGGCTTCAATCTTCAGAATACCCTGTATTCAGTAGAAAAACCATTTAAATGAAGTTCTGTACAATAGAAACTTCTCAGCAGTCAAAATTTTAGACTGTAAAAAAATACATGTAAAACATACTTTTCTGAAAACACTTAACTTTGAACAAAGCACCGAACTACACAAATGCAGAATGAAAACAGCATTTCAACTCCACCAAAGTAGTCATCATAAAAGGTGTAAAAGTCACCTAACTTCACCAGGCACTGTTCACTTTTTAAACAGGAGACAATAAAAAATATTGTCCACACAATATCAAATCCCGCGGGCAGGTTTCAGAAAGTCTTCATCTTCATGCTTTAATAGCGATGAGGTGAGTATGATCGAGATCTGGAACGTGATCTGTATCCTCCACGACTATAGTAGGGGAGAAGGTGACCGTCTTCTGTATTTCTGATCCCTGTCTTGAGCAGCTCTCCATCCTCCTCCTCCTCCTCCTCCTCCTCCTCTGTACGATCTGCTGTAATAGTCCGATCATCATAGCCTCGATCATATCCTCTGTCATAGTAATCTCGACGGCGTGAGCTGCCATAGGTAGGTCTCCCCATGTAAATTCCTGCTGTTGGAGTATGTGGTCTTTTCGTTATGGAGAAGTCAACTCTGATCCTACATCCATCAAGCTCCATTCCATTGGCACGCTCTTTTGCTTCCTTGGCATCATCTACATTTTCAAAGTATACAAAGGCAAATCCTCTTGAACGTCTAGACTGCTGGTCATATACAATAGATACATCAGCAATTGGGCCATATTTAGAGAACATTTCTCTTAGATCTCTTTCTGTAGTATACAAGCTCAATCCAAATACTCCAAGACCAACAGTTAGGATCAGGATTTGCCCGATTCCCAACATGACGCCAGCGAGTAGACATGGGAGAATGACTGTGGCTATGCCGTCTTCGATAATCTCTGCTGTAAGATCTGCTACGAGATCTTCTATGGGACCGGGACCGAGATCGTGACCTTGTATAATGCCTCCGAGAACTTCTTCTGGATCTAGACCTAGATTCCGATCTGGACCTGGACTTTGATCTGGAACGCCTGGAATCTTCCTTGGAGCGAGACCTTGCAGGGGTATGACTTGCAGATTTCCCAGATCCATGAGCACTTCCGCTTCTGGAAGCAGAACGGGATTCCCCCTCGCCGTAGTTCTCCTCGCGCCGCTGTCGCTCATGACTTTCACTGCTGTCGCCGCTCGATGTGCTTCAATCGAAGCTGCCAACCTCTCGCACCTTCAGTGTAGAGGCTCCGCCGCAGCCTCACACCACACACCGGTGCCCAGGCACTGAGAACCGAAACGCTCCGCGCGCGCCTCCGCTCGGGCTCTCCACACAAGGTCTTAGGCCCCGGCATCGACGTGAGAGGAATCCTGAGAGGCCCCCTAGCAACTCCATGGGCACTGGCCTTTTCTGAGGCCACAGGAGCGGGTCCCTGAGGTCCCCATGCTAAGACGAGAGCACCTGCTCCAACTCAAGATAATCCAGGAGGTTCTCCCCTCCAGGCGAGATGAGGCCCATTTCCCCTGAGGCATCTCGAGGCTAATCACACCTAACCTCTGGAACTTCCAAAGGGTCTTTGACACCCCTGCGGCAAGTCAAGAAGATCACCGACATACCCGTCTCCACTCGAGATGAAGCACGAGGGTCCCACCACATCCAGAGGAGCCCCGTTTCCGCCTCGTATCTAGAGAGGAGGGATCCTTTCCCTGCGTGGTCGGGAAAGAATTCCTGGCGTTCCCGTCGCATCTCAAGAGGAAGTGCTCTCCACAGGAAAGGCCAGAGGAACTCCAGGGTCGTGCCACCATTCCAAGAGTTCCCCAGATGTCTCAGTCCATTCCAGAGGAACCTGTTTTCCCTGCACTGCCATGACTTTCACGCCGAGGATCGTCTCACACCAAGGTGGCATGTGGGACAGCCCTGTGGGAAAGCCTCATGGGAAAGCCTAGAGGGAAAGCCACAGATCCCTTGATCCACGCGGGGAAGCGTGACACTGCTGCTACCGCTCAGGAGGAAAGCGCACGTGCATGCCCCCACTCGAGACGAGGACTGACTCCCCTGGGGAGACTCCAGAAGTACCACAAGATCCATGTCAGCACTGGAGAGGAATCTTCAGGTTCCAGCCCCGACTTCACACAAGGTCTTAGGCCCCGGCATCGACAGGAGAGGAATCCTGAGAGGCCCCCTAGAAACTTGAATGGGGACTGGCCTTTCCTGAGGCCACCAGAGCTGGCCCCTGAGGTCCCCGTCGTAAGTCGAGAGCACCT
Organism: Capra hircus; assembly: GCF_001704415.2. Lineage (NCBI taxonomy): Eukaryota > Metazoa > Chordata > Mammalia > Artiodactyla > Bovidae > Capra > Capra hircus. The sequence continues at coordinate 4,680 of NW_017194400.1, forward strand.
GCCGCAACTCGAGAAAATCCAGGAGGTTCTCCCCTCCAGGCGAGATGAGGCCCATTTCCACTGAGGTGTCTCGAGGCTAATCACACCTAACCTCTGGAACTTCCAAAAGGTACTTTACACCCTTGCTGCAACTCAAGAAGTTCCCGACATACCCCGTCTCCACTCGAGAATAAGCAAGATGGTCCCCCCTACATCCACAGGAGGCGCGTTTCCGCCTCGTCGCTCGAGATGAGGGATCCTTTCCTTCCGGGGACCAGCGTGAGGAATTCCGCGCTATGGCAAAGGTCATGAGGAAGGAGGCTTGGCATGCGCAAAGGCGTGATCAAGCCTCAGGTAACCCCCTGTTCCCGAGCATCGAACCCCAAAACCAGAGTCTGTTTTATGCTCTCACCTACACTTCTGACTTTACGGGGGCTCTCCCCCATAACTGTTTCTCTCGGAGAAGAAGTAAACGTGCAGCTTCAAGGCAATAAATATTCTTGGGCATGACAAGAGTGTTTTCAGCTTGCCGACTCCTCTGAAGGTTATCTAGCCCACCTTTATAGGTTTGTCCGGCCACATGTGATTGTTTACAGCCTCCCAACCTGAGAGGCATGAGATGTTTTAGACTTACTAAAGGCAAATTATTTTGGGGAGTTAGAAATTATTAGTATAGTTGGTTAGGAATTATATTGGTGAAGGGTTCTTCATTTGTTGTGTCAAAAATTGCTGCTAATTCCCTGCTCTGGGTGGGACAAGGATATTTTAGGTCAAACCTCTCTGCTGACAGACCAGCTTGTGTGACAGGATTATCCATACTGCTGCCACTAGGCACAAGATTGTTTACTGCCTCTCAACTGTAAACAGCACAGAGAGTTTTGGAGTATTTTGAGAGTCTTAATTAGCATAGGACTTTTTCTTCTTGTTGAGTCAATGATTGCCACCAGGCCCTCCATATCCTTAGGCACTTGGGAATATATTAATCAATGTATTTGGAATATAGCAAAGGAAATATAGCAGTTTTTGATGTTAGCAATACTAGACTTTTTGAGTTAATGGATTTTCACTTTTGTAATAGATCACTGTACTTTGTTATATATCACTGTGTCCTTTCTATGTAAGAATGTAACTTTATCATATCTTAAGACTAAATAGATCTTAAGGGGAGAATTGATGAAAGGATTTTCATTTGTTAGGCTGATGTTTGCTGATAAATCTCCATGTTCCCTACCCTTATAATGAATATAACTAGTATATAGGAGAAATAAGTATTAACCTTTAAGCATATAGGAGAAATAAGAATTCACCTTTAAGACTAATCATGTTAACCTTGGGTTAAATAAATTCCTTTCTTGATTGTAACTCACTACACCCTCACCCTATAGGAATGTAACTTTATTTGGAGGGTGGTGCCTGGTTTAAGAAAAAAACACCCTTGGAAGAAATAAGTTTATTTGGTTATCAGAAAGAAAGGATCATAAAATGTCAGCAGGTCTCATTCATGGCCAGAAGATGATGTAAGATCCCTAAGACCTTTTTTTTTATACATTTATGTGAAGCACCTGATTTTGATAAAGGTCAGGATGCCGACTCCTGCGTGACTCTGTATTCATCCCTATGTGTAACAAGAGGTATACAAGCAAAACCAAAAATAAAGAAATCAGATCAGTTTCCGGAAAGACTGATTCCCCATGTCGCTTCTTTTTTGCTCCCGTTTTTCTGGCTGAATTCTCTACTGGAGGATGGATGCTATTCCACGTAATCCAAGTTATTCAGCCTCTTTTTCTCCAATAATCTTCCTACTACACAATCCATTTCTAATCTCTTTATATCTGGGATTAAATATGTATATTTCCAAAGACGACGACTACGTCCCCACCTTCGAATCACGCTGGATCCACCGGGGCTGGACCACGGGACTTTCCCTGCTTGGTCGGGAAAGTATTCCCGGCGTTCCCACCGCATCTCAAGAAGAGGCGCTCTCCACAGGAAAGGCGAGAGGAACTCCAGGGTCGTGCCACAATTCCAAGAGTCCCCCAGATGTCTCAGTCCATTCCAGAGGAACCTGTTTTCCCTGCACTGCCTTGATTTTCACGCCGAGGATCGACTGGCACCATGGTGGCACGTGGGACAGCGATGTGGGAAAGCCTCGTGGGAAAGCCTCGAGGGAAAGCCCCGTGAGAAATACCTCGAGGGAAAGACATAGATCTCTTGATCCACGCGACGGGCAGCGTGACACTGCTACTGCAGCTCAGGAGGTAAGCGTTCTTGCATGATCCCGCTGAGAAGAGGACTGACACCCCTGGGGAGACTCAAGAAGTACCCCAAGAACCATGTCACCACGGGAGAGGAATCCTCAGGTACCGGCCTCGTTCACACAAGGTCTTAGGCCCCACCATCGACGGGAGAGGAATCCTGAGAGGCCCCGTAGCCACTCGGATGGGAACTGGCCTTTCCTGACGCCACCAGAGCGGGTCCCTGAGGTCCAGCGTACGTTGAGAACACCTGCCACAATTCGAGAAAAATCCAGGAGGTTCTCCCTCCAGGCAAGATGAGGCCAATTTCCGCTGAGGCACTCGAGGCTAATCACACCTAAACTCTGGAAATTCCAAAGGTTCCTTCACAACCTTGCTGAAACTCAAGAAGTTCCCCGACATACCGTCTCCACTCCAGAGGAAGCACGAGGGTCCCGCCCACATCCAGAGGAGCCCCGTTTCTGCCTCGGACCTCGAGATGACGGATCCTTTCCCTGCTTGGTCGGGAAAGAATTCCCGGCGTTCCCGTCCCATCTCAAGAGGAGGCGCTCTCCACAGGAAAGGCGAGCGGAACTCCAGGGTCGTACCACCATTCCAAGAGTCCCCCAGATGTCACAGTCCATTCCAGAGGAACCTGTTTTCCCTGCACTGCCTCGACTTTCAAGCCGAGGATCGACTCACACCATGGTGGCAGGTGGGACAGCCCTGTGGGAAAGACTCTTGGGAAAGCCTTGAAGGAAAGACTTGAGTGAAAGCTACAGATCCCTTGACCACGCGTTAGGAAGCGTGACACTGCTGCTACAGCTCGGGAGGAAAGCGCACGTGCATGCCCACACTCGAGACGAGGACTGACTTCCTGGGGAGACTCCAGAAGTACCCCAAGAACCATGTCAGCACTGGAGAGGAATCCTCAGGATCCGGCCTCGACTCCACACAAGGTCTTAGGCCCCGGCATCGACCCAAGAGGAATCCCGAGAGTCCCCCTGGCAACTTGCATGGGGACTGGCCTTTCCTGAGGCCACGAGACAGGTTCCTGAGGTCCCCGTCGTAATTCGAGAGCACCTGCCGTAACTCGAGAAAATCCAGGAGGTTCTCCCCTACAGGCAAAATGAGGCCTATTTCCACTGACGCATCTAGAGGCTAAGCACACCTAACCTCTGGAACTTCCAATGGTTCCTTCACACACTTGCTGCAACTCAAGAGCTTTCCCGACATACCCGTCTACACTCAAAAGGAAGCACGAGGGTCCCGCCCACATCCAGAGAAGCCCCGATCCCCCTCGAGGCTCCAAAGGAGAGATCTTTTAACTGCTTGCATTTCCCGAGTCAAAGACCTTGTGTTGAGTTGGGACCGGAAACTGAGGATTCCTCTCCAGTGCTGACGTGGATTTTTGGGTACTTCTGGACTCTCCCCAGGGGAGTCAGTCCTCGTCTCGAGTGGGGAAATGCACGTGGGCTTTCCTCCTAAAGGTGGCAGCAGTGTCATGCTACCCGACGGGTGGATCAAGGGATGTGTGGCTTTCCTGTAGGATTTCCCATGAGGCTTTCCCACGAGGCTAAACACACAGGGCTGTCCACGTGCCACCGTGGTGTGAGTCGATCCTCGACGTGACAGTCAAGGCAGTGCAGGTAAAAGAGTTTCCTTTGGAATGGACTCAGTCCTCTGGGGGACTCTTGGAATGGTGGCACGACCCTGGAGTTCCTCTCGCCTTTCCTGTGGAGAGCGCTTCCTCTTGGATGCGACGGGAATGCCAGGAATTCTTTCCCGACCACGCAGGGAAAGGATCCCTCATCTCGAGCTACAAGGAGGAAAAGGGCCTTCTCTGGATGTGCAAGGGACGCTCGCGCTTCCTCTCGAGTGGACAAGGGTATGTCGGGGAACTTCTTGAGTTGCAGCAAGGGTGTGAAGGACCCTATGGAAGTTCCAAAAGGTTAGATGTGATTAGGCCTCGAGTCGCCTCAGCGGAAATGGGCCTCATCTAGCCTGGAGGGGAGAATCTCCAGGATTTTCTCGAGTTGCGGTAGGTGCTCTCGATTTACGACGGGACCACAGGGACCCTATCTGGTGGCCTCAGGAAAGGCCACTCTCCGTGCGAGTTGCTTATTGGCCTCTCAGGATTCCTCTCCCTTCAATGCTGGGGCCTAAGACCTTTTGTGAAGTCGGGGCCGTAAACTGAGAATTATTCTCCAGTGCTGACATGGATCTTGGGGTACTTCTGGAGTCTCCCCAGGGGAGTCAGTCCCTCGTCTCGAGTGGGGGCAATGCACGTGCGCTTTCCTCCCCGAGCTGTGGAAGCAGTGTCACGCTTCCATCGCGTGGATCAAGGGATCTGTGGCTTTCCCTCGAGGCTTTCCTCAAGGCTTTCCCACGAGGCTTTCCTACGAGGCTTTACGCACAGGGCTGTCCCACGTGCCACTGTGGTTTGAGTCGATCTTCGGCGTGAAAGTCGAGGCAG
>NW_017194401.1:0-9368 GCF_001704415.2 Capra hircus
GTGAAGGACCCGTGGAAATTCCAGCGTTTAATTGTGATTAGCCTTGAGGAGCCTCATCGGAAAAGGCCTCATCTCGCCTGGAGGGAGAACCTAATGGATTTTCTCGAGTTCCCGGGCAGGTGCTCTCGACTTACGACTGGACCTCAGGGACCCGCTCTGGTGGCCTCAGGAAAGGCCAGTCCCCATGCGAGTTGCTCGGGGCCTCTCGGGATTCCTCTCCCGTCGATGCCGGGGCCTAAGACCTTGTGTGGAATCGGTGCCGGAACCTGAGGATTCCTCTCCAGTGCTGACATGGATCTTGGGGTACTTCTGGAGTCTCCCAGTGGAGTCAGTCCTCCTCTCGAGTGGGGGCATGCACGTGCACTTTCCTCTCGAGTTGTAGCAGCACTGTCGCGCTTCCATTCGCGTGGATCAAGGGGATCTGTGGCTTTCCCTCGAGGCTTTCCCACGAGGCTTTCCCACAGGGCTGTCCCACGTGCCACCGTGGTGGAGTCGATCTTCAGATTGAAAGTCGACGCCAGTGCTGGGAAAACAGGTTTCCCTGGAACGGACGGAGATATCTGGGGGACTCCTGGGAATGGTTGCACGACCCTGGAGTTCCTATCGCCTTTCCTGTTGAGAGAGCCTCCTCTTGAGATGGAAAGAAATGCGGAATTCTTTCCCGACCACGCAGGGAAAGGATCCCTCCCCTCGAGCTAGGAGGAGGAAACAGGCTCCTCTGGATGTGGGCGGGATTTCTCGTGCTTCCTCTCGAGTGGAGACGGGCATGTCGGGGAACTTCTTGAGTTGCGGCAAGGGTGTGAAGGACCCTTTGGAAGTTCCAGAGGTTAGGTGTAATTTAGCCTCGAGACGCCTCAGTGGAAATGGGCCTCATCTCGCCTGGAGGGAGAACCCCCTGGATTTTTCTCGAGTTGCGGCAGGTGCTCTCGACTTACGACGGGGACCTCAGGGACCCGTTCTGCTGGCCTCAGGAAGGCCAGTCCCCATGTGAGTAGCTCAGGGGCCTCTCGGGATTCCTCTCCCGTTTGATGCCGGAGCCAAGTTCTTGTGGGGAGTCGGTGCTGTAACCTGAGGATTCCTCTCCAGTGCTGATATAGATCTTGGGGTACTTCTGGAGTCTCCCCAGGGCAGTCAGTCCTCTACTCGAGTGGGGCATGCACGTGCGCTTTCCTCCCGAGCTGTAGCAGCAGTGTCACGCTTCCCTTCGCGTGGATCAACTGATCTGTGGCTTTCCCTCGACGCTTTCCCAAGAGGCTTTCCACGAGGCTTTCCACAGGGCTGTCCACGTGCCACCGTGGTGTGAGTCGATCCTCGGCTTGAAAGTCGACGCAGTGCAGGGAAAACAGGTTTCTCTGGAATGGACTGAGACATCTGGGGGACTCTGGAATGGTGGCAAGACCCTGGAGTTCCTCTCGCCTTCCGGTGGAGAGCGCCTCCTCTTGAGATGCGACGGGAACGCCGGGAATTCTTTCCCGACCACGCAGGGAAAGGATCCTCCGCTCGAGGTATGAGGCGGAAACGGGGCTGCTCTGGATTTGGGCGGGACTCTCGTGCTTCCTCTCGAGTGGAGACGGGTATGTCGGGGAACTTCTTGAGTTGCAGCAAGGGTGTGAAGGACCCTTTGGAAGTTCGAGAGGTTAGGTGTGATTAGCCTCGAGACGCCTCAGCAGAAATGGGCCTCATCTCGCCTGGAGGGGAGAACCTCCTGGATTTTCTCGAGTTGCGGCAGGTGCTCTCGACTTACGACTGGGACCTCAGGGACCCGCTCTGGTGGCCTCAGGAAAGGCCAGTCCTCCATGCAGTTGCACGGGGGCCTCTCGGGATTTCCTCTCCCGTCGATGCCGGGCCCTGGGACCTTGTGTGGAGTCTGTGCCGGATCCTGAGGATTCCTCTCCAGTGCTGACATGGATCTTGGGTACCTCTGGAGTCTCCCAGGGGAGTCATTCCTCTTCGGCGAGTGGGGATATGCACGTGGGTTTTCCTCCCGAGCTGTAGCAGCAGTGTCACGCTTCCCTTCGCGTGGATCATGGGATCTGTGGCTTTCCCTCGAGGCTTTCTCAGGAGACTTTCCCACGAGGCTTTCCCACAGGGCTGTCCCACATGCCACCGTGGTGTGAGTCGATCCTCAGCTTGAAAGTCGAGGCAGTGCAGGGAAAAAAGTTTTCCCTGGAATGGACTGAGACATCCAGGGGACTCTGGGAATGGGGCGTGATACTGGAGTTCCTCTCGCCTTTCCTGTGGAGAGCGCCTACGCTTGAGATGAGACGGGAACGCTAGGAATACTTTCCCGACCACGCAGGGAAAGGATCCCTCCTCTCGAGCTAGCAGGCGGAAACGGGGCCACTCTGGATATGGCGGGACCCTTGGGATCCTCTTGAGTAGAGACGGGTATGTCAGGGAACTTCTTGAGTTGCAGCAAGGGTGTGAAGGACCCTTTGGAAGTTCCAGAGTTTAAGTGTGATTACCCTCTTGTTGCCTCAGCGGAAATGGGCCTCATCTCGCCTGGATTGGGGAACCTCCTGGATTTTCTCGAGTTGCGGCAGGTGCTCTCGACTTACGATGGGGACCTCAGGGACCCACCCTGGTGCCCTCAGGAAAGGCCAGTCCCCATGGAGAATTGCTCTGGGGCCTCTCGGGATTCCTCTCCGTAGATTCCGGGGTCTAGACCTTGTGTGGAGTCCGTGCCGGAACCTGAGCATTCCTCTCCAGTGCTGACATGGATCTTGGGGTACTTCTGGAGTCTCCCCAGGGGAGTCAGTCCTCATCTCGAGTGGGGCATGCACGTGCGATTTCCTCCCGATCTGTAGCAGCAGTGTCATGCTTCTCTTCGCGTGGATCAAGGGATCTGTGTCTTTCCCTCGATGCTTTCCCACGAGGCTTTCCCACAGAGGCTGTCCCACGTGCCACCGTTTGTGAGTCGATCCTTCGCTTGAAAGTCGAGGCAGTGCAGGGAAAACAGGTTTCCCTGGAATGGACTGAGACATCTGGGGGACTCTGGGAATGGTGGCACGACCCTGGAGTTTCTCTGGCCTTTCCTGTGCAGAGCGCCTCTTCTTGAGATACGACGGTAATGCCGGGAATTCTTTCCCGACCACGTCAGGGAAAGGATCCCTCCTCTCGGTCTAGGAGGTGGAAACGGGGCTCCTCTGGATATGGGCGGAACTCTCGTGCTTCCTCTCGAGTGGAGTCGGGTATGTCGGGGAACTTCTTGAGTTGCAGCAAGGGTGTGAAGGACCCTTTGGAAGTTCCAGAGTTTAGGTGTGATTAGCCTCAAGACGCCTCAGTGGAAATGGGCCTCATCTCGAATGGAGGGGAGAACCTCCTGGATTTTCTCGAGTTGCGGCAGGTGCTCTCGACTTACGACGGGGACATCAGGGACCCGCTCTGGTGGCCTCAGGAAAGGCCAGTCCCCTTGCGAGTTGCTCGGGGACCTCTCGGGTTTCTGCTCCCGTCGATGCTGGGGCCTAAAACCTTGTGTGGAGTCAGTGCCGGAACCTGAGGATTCCTCTGCAGTGCTGACAGGGACCTTGGGGTACTTCTGGAGTCTCCCCAGGGGAGTCAGTCCTCGTCTCGAGTGGGGACATGCACGGTGCGCTTTCCTTCCCGAGCTGTAGCAGCAGTGTCGCGCTTCCCTTGGCGTGGATCAAGGGATCTGGGGCTTTCCCTCGAGGCTTTACCACAAGGTTTTCCCACGAGGCTTTCCCACAGGGCTGTCCCACGTGCCACCTTGGTGTGCGTCGATCCTCGACTTGAAAGTCGAGGCAGTGCAGGGAAAACAGTTTCCCTGGAATGGACTGAGACTTCTGCAGGACTCTGGGAATATTGACATGACACTGGAGTTCGTCTCGACTTTCCTGTGGAGAGCGCCTCCTCTTGAGATGCGAGCGGAACGCCGGGAATTTTTTCCGACCACGCAGGGAAAGGATCCCTCCTCTCGAGCTAGGAGGCGGAAACGGGTCTCCGCTGGATGTGGGCGGGACTCTCGTGCTTCCTCTCGAGTGGAGACCGGTTTTTCGAGGAACTTCTTGAGTTGCCAGTAAGGGTGTGAAGGACCCTTTGGAAGTTCCAGAGTTTAGGTGTGATTAGCCTCAGGACGCCTCAGCGGAAATGGGCCTCATCTCGCCTGGAGGGCAGAACCTCCTGGATTTTCTCGAGTTGCGGCAGGTGCTCTCGACTTACGACGGGAACCTCAGGGACCCGCTGTGGTGGCGTCAGGAAAGGCCAGTCCCCATACGAGTTGCTCGAGGCCCTCTCGGATTCCTCTCCCGTCGATGCAGGGTCCTAAGATCTTGTGTGGAGTCGGTGCCGGAACCTGAGGATTCCTCTCCAGTGCTGACATGGATCTTGGGGTACTTCTGGAGTCTCCCCAGGGGAGTCAGTCCTCGTCTCGAGTGGGGGCATGCACGTGCACTTTCCTACCAGAGCTGTAGCAGCAGTGTCGCGCTTCCCTTCGTGTGGATCAAGGGATCTGTGGCTTTCCATCAAGGCTTTCCCACGAGGCTTTCCCACAGTGCTGTCCCACGTGCCACCGTGGTGTGAGTCCAACCCCGGCTAGAAAGTCGAGACAGTGCAGGGAAAACAGGTTTCCCTGGAATGGACTGAGACATCTGGGGGACTCTGGGAATGGTGGCACAACCCTGGAGTTCCTCTCAACATTCCTGTGGAGAGCGCCTCCTCTTGAGATGCGAAGGGAATGCCGGGAATTCTTTCCCGACCACGCAGGGAAAGGATCCCTACTCTCGAGCTAGGAGGGGGAAACGGGTCTCTGCTGGATGTGGGCGGGAATCTCGTGCTTCCTCTCGAGTGGAGACCGGTTTGTCGAGGAACTTCTTGAGTTGCAGTAAAGGAGTGAAAGACCCTTTGGAAGTTCCAGATGTTAGATGCGATTAGCCTCCAGACGCCTCAGCGGAAATGGGCCTCATCTCGCCTGGAGGGGAGAACCTCCTGGATTTTCTCGAGTTGCGGCAGGTGCTCTCGACTTACGACTGGGACCTCAGGGACCCGCTCTGGTGGCCTCAGGAAAGGCCAGTCCCCATGCGAGATGCTCGGGGGCCTCTCGGGATTCCTCTCCCGTCGAAGCTGGGGCCTAAGACCTTGTGTGGAATCGGTGCTGGAACCTGAGCATTCCTCTCCAGTGCAGACATGGATCCTGGGGTACTTCTGCAGTCTCCCCAGGGGAGTCAGTCCTCGTCTCGAGCGGGGGCATGCACGTGCGCTTTCCTCCTGAGCTGAAGCAGCAGTGTCACGCTTCCCTATGCTTGGATCAAGGATCTTTGCCTTTCCCTCGAGGCTTTCCCACGAGGCTTTCCCACGAGGCTTTCCCACGAGGCTTTCCCAGGAGGCTTTCCTCGAGCATTCCCACAGGGCTGTACCACGTGCCACCTTGGTGTGAGTCGATCCTCGGCTTGAAAGTCGAGGCAGTGCAGGGAAAACAGGTTTCCCTGGAATGGACTGAGACATCTGGGGGACTCTGGGAATGGTGGAACGACCCTGGAGTTCCTCTCGCCTTTCCTGTGGAGAGCACCTCCTCTTGAGATGCGACGGGAACGCCGGGATTTCTTTCCCGACCACGCAGGGAAATATCCCTTCTCTCGACTTATGAGGCGGAAACGGGGCTCCTCTGGATGAGGGCGGGACTCTCGTGCTTCCTCTCCAGTAGAGACGGGTATGTTGGGGAACTTCTTGAGTTGCAGCAAGGGTGTGAAGGACCCTTTGGAAGTTCAGAGGTTAGGTGTGATTAGCCTCGAGATGCCTCAGCGGAAATGGGCCTAATCTCGCCTGGAAGGGGAGAACCTCCTGGATTTTCTCGAGGTGCGGCAGGTGCTCTCGACTTACAATGGGGACCTCAGGGACCCGCTCTGGTGGCCTCAGGAAAGGCCAGTCCCCATGCGAGTTGCTCCGGGGCCTTTCGGGATTCCTCTCCCGTCAATGACGGGGCCTAAGATCTTTGTGGAGTCCGTGCCGGAACCTGAGGATTCCTCTCCAGTGCTGACATGGTCTTGGGGTACTTCTGGAGTCTCCCCAGGGGAGTCAGTCCTCGTCTCGAGTGGGGGCATGCACGTGCACTTTCCTCCCGAGCTGTAGCAGCAGTGTCACACTTCCCTTTGCGTGGATCAAGGGATCTGTGGCTTTTCCTCGAGGCTTTCCCACGAGGCTTTCCCACGAGGCTTTCACAACAAGGCTGTCCCACGTGCCACCGTGGTGTGAGTGGATCCTCGGCTTGAAAGTCGAGGCAGTGCAGGGAAAACAGGTTTCCCTGGAATGGACTGAGAAATTTCTGGCACTCAGGGAATGGTGTCACGACCCTGGAGATCCCCTCGTGTTTCCTGTGGAGACCGCCTCCTCTTGAGATGCGACCGGAACGCCGGGAATTCTTTCCCGACCACGCAGGGAAAGGATTCCACCTCCCGATCTATGAGGCGGAAACGGGGCTTCTCTGGATGTGGGCAGGACTCTCGTGCTTCCTCTCGAGTGGAGAGGGGTACGTCGGGAAACTTCTTGAGTTGCAGCAAGGGTGTGAAGGACCCTTTGGAAGTTCCAGAGGCCAGGTTGATTAGCCTCGAGACGCCTCCGCGGAAATGGGCTTCATCTCGCCTGGAGGGGAGAACCTCCTGGATTTTCTAGAGTTGCCACAGGTGCTCTCGACTTAAGACGAGGACTTCAGGGACCTGGTCTGGTGGCCTCAGGAAAGGCCAGTCCCCATGCGAGTTGCTAGGGGGCCCTTCAGGATTCCTCTCCCATCGATGCCGGGGCCTAAGACGTTGTGTGGAGACGGTGCCGGAACCTGAGGACTCCTCTCCAGTGCTGACATGGATCTTGGGGTACTTCTGGAGTCTCCACCGGGGATTCAGTCCTCGTCTCCACTTAGGTCATGCACGTGCACTTTCCTCCCGAGCTGTAGCAGCAGTGTCATGCTTCCCTTCGCGTGGATGAAGAAATCTGTGGCTTTCATCGAGGTTTTTGCAGGAGGCTTTCCCACGAGGCTTTCCCACAGGGCTGTCCCACGTGCCACCGTGGTGTGAGTCGATCCTCGGCTTGAAAGTCGAGGCAGTGCAGGGAAAACTGGTTTCCCTGGAATGGACTGAGACATCTGGGGGACTCTGTGTATGGTGGCTCGACCCTGGAGTTCCTCTCGCCTTTCCTGTGGAGAGTGCCTCCTCTTGAGATGCGATGGAAACGCCGGGAATTCTTTCCCGAACACGCAGGGAAAGGATCCCTCCTCTCGAGCTAGGAGGCGGAAACGGGGCTCCTCTGGATGTCGGCGGGAGGCTCGAGCTTTCTCTCAAGTGGAGACGGTTATGTCGGGGAACTTCTTGAGTTGCAACAAGTGGGTGATGTACCCTTTGGAAGTTCCAGAGGTTAGGTGTGATTAGCCTCGAGAGGCCTCATTGGAAATGGGCCTCATCTCGCCTGGAGGGGAGAACCTTCTGGATTTTCTCGAGTTGAAGCAGTTTCTCTCCACTTACGACGGGGACCTCAGGGACATGCTCTGGTGGCCTCAGGAAAGGCCATTCCCCATGCGATTTGCTCGGGGCCTCTCGGATTCCTCTCCTGTCGATGCCGGGTCCTAAGACCTTGTGTGGAGTCGGTGCCGGAACCTGAGGATTCCTCTCCCAGTACTGACATGGATCTTGGGGTACGTCCTGAGTTTCCCCTGGGGAGTCAGTCCTCGTCTCGAGTGGGGCATGCACGTGCGCTTTCCTCCCCAGCTATAGCCAGCAGTGTCAGGCTTCCCTTCGCGTAGATCAAGGGATCTGTGGCTTTCCCTCGAGGCTTACCCACGAGGCTTTCCCTCGAGTCTTTCCCACAAGGCTGTCCCACGTGCCACCGTGGTGAGAGTCGATCCTCGGCTTGAAAAGTCGAGGCAGTGCAGGGAAAAAAGGTTTCACTGAATTGGACTGAGACATCTGAGGGACTCTGGGAATGGTGGCACGACCCTGGAGTTCCTCTCGCCTTTCCTGTGGAGAGCGCCTCTTCTTGAGATGCGACGGAAACGTCGGAATTCTTTCCCGAACTCGAAGGGAAAGGATCCCTCCTCTCGAGCTAGGAGGCCGGAAACGGGGCTCCTCTGGATGTGGGCCGGACTCTCGTGCTTCCTTTCGAGTGGAGACGGGTATGTCGGGGAACTTCTTGAGTTGCAGCAAGGGTGTGAAGGACCCTTTGGAAATTCCAGATGTTCGGTGTGATTAGCCTCGAGACGCCTCACCGGAAATGGGCCTCATCTCGCCTGGAAGGGAGAAACCTCCTGGATTTTCTCTAGTTGAGGCAGGTGCTCTCGACTTACGACGGGGACCTCTGGGACCCGCTCTGGTGGCATCAGGAAAGGCCAGTCCCCATGCTAGTTGCATGGGGCCTCTCGGGATTCCTCTCCCGTCGATGCTGGGGCCTAAGACCTTGTGTAGAGTCGGTGCCAGGAACCGGAGGATTCCACTCCAGTGCTGACATGGTTCCTGGGTACTTTTGGAGTCTCCCTAAGGGAGTCAGTCCTCGTCTCGAGTTGGGGCATGCACGTGCCGCTTTCCTCCGAGCTGTAGCTGTAGTGTCACGCTTCCCTTCGCGTGGATGAAGGAATCTGTGGCTTTCCCCCGATTCCCACGAGGCTTTCCCACGAGGCTTTCCCAAATGGTGTCCAACGTGCCACCGTGGTGATGAGTCATTCCTCGGTTTGAAAGTCGAGGCAGTGCAAGGAAAACACGTTTCCCTGGAGTGGATTGAGACATCTGGGCGGGACTCTGGGAAATCGTGGCACGACCCTGGAGTTCCTCTCACCTTTCCTGTGGAGTGCCTCCTCTTGAGATGGGACGGAAATGCCGGGAATTCTTTCCGACCACGCAGGGGAAGGATCCCTCCTCTCGAGCTAGGAGGCGGAAACGGGGCTCCTCTGGATGAGGGCGGGACTCTCGTGATTCCTCTCGAGGCGAGACGGGTATGTCGGGGAAATTCTTGAGTTGCAGCAAGGGTGTGAAGGACCCTTTGTAAGTTCCAGACGTTAGGTGTGATTAGCCTCGAGATGCCTCTGGGGAAATGGGCCTCATCTCGCCTGGAGGGGAGAACCTCCTGGATTTTTCTCGAGTTGTGGCAGGTGCTCTCGACTTACGACGGGGACCTCACGGACCCGCTCTGGTGGCCTCAGGAAAGGCCAGTCCCCAAGCGAGTTGCTCGGGGGCCTCTCGGGATTCCTCTCCCGCGATGCCGGGGCCTAAGACCTTGTGTGGAGTAGGTGCCGGAACCTGAGTATTCCTCTCCAGTGCTGACAGGGACCTTGGGGTACTTCTGGAGTCTCCCCAGGGGAGTCAGTCCTCGTCTCGAGTGGGCGGGCATGCACGTGCGCTTTCCTTCGAGCTGTAGCAGCAGTGTCGCGCTTCCTT
>NW_017194402.1:0-9367 GCF_001704415.2 Capra hircus
CCTGTGAATGTGTGTGTCTGTCTCTTATGTGTTTGTCTCTCAGTGTGTTTGTGTCTCTCTCTCAATTATGTGTGACTCTTAGTGAGTTTGTGTTTCTCTCTGAGTGTATGTGATTCTCTCACTCTGTGTGTCTTGCTCTGTGAGTGTGTATGCCTCTGTGGGTCCCTGTGTGTGTGTGCGTCTCTCAGCGTGGGTGTGTTTGTCTCCTCCCTCTCAGTGTGTGTGGTGAACTCTCAGTGTGTGTGTGTGTGTGTGTGTGTCAGGGTGTGTGTTTCTGTTGTGCATGTGTCTCTGTGTGTCCCACAGTGTCTCTGTTCGTGTATCTCCAATTGTGTCTCTCAATGTGTGTGAGTCTGTCACATTGTGTGTCTGCCTCTGTGTTGTGTATCTGTTTTTAGTGTTTGTGTGAGTCTCTCAAGATGTCTGTCTCTCAGTCTGTTTGTATCTCTCTCCATGTGTGTGAGTCTCTCTCTCTCTCTGTGTCGATGTCTCTGAGCCTGGTGTGTGTGTTTCACTGTGTGTTCTCACAATGTTTTGCCTCTCACTCAGTGTGTATGTCTCTCTCAGTGGGTGTGTCTCGCAGTGCCTGTTTCTCCCTTCTCTGTGTGGATGACTGTCTCATTGTGTTGTCTGTGCGTCTCTGTCTGTATATTGTATTCACTCACAGTGTGTGTCTCTCTCTTGTGTGTCTCTCTCAGTGAGTGTGTCTCCTTCAGTGTGAATGTTTCTGGTTCTTAGTGTGTGTGTGTGTCTCTCTCTGAATGTGTATGTGTCTCAGTGTGTGTGTTTCTCAGTGTGTGTGTCTCTGCAGTGTGTGTGTCTCTTTGTGCCTCTCATGTATGTGTCTCTCAGTCTGTGTTTTAGTCTCTTTGTGTGTGTGTCTCTGTCTGTTTCTCTCTCTCTGTGTGGATGTCTCTCTCTCACTCAGTGTGAGTGTGTATCTCACTCTGCATGTGTTTCTCTAATTGTGTGTGTGCCTTGTCAACGTAGGTGACACTCTCAATTTTTGTGTCTCCGTGTGTGTGTCTCAGAATGTGTGACTCTCTGAGTGTTTTTTTGGTTTTTTTTTTCTTTTTTTAAAATTTTTTATTTTTTTAAAATTTTAAAATCTTAATTCTTACATGCGTTCCAAACATGAACCCCCCCTCCCACCTCCCTCCCCACAACATCTCTCTGGGTCATCCCATGCACCTGAGTGTTTTGTCTCAATTACAGGTTGTGTGTCTCTCTCAGTGTGTGTGACTCGTTCAGTGTGAGGGTTCTGGTTCTTAGCGTGTGTGTCTCTCATTGTGTTTGTTTCACGGTATGTGTGTCTCCCTATGAATGTGTGTGTCTCACTCTTGTGTATGACTCTCAGTGTGTTTATGTCTCTCTCTCAGTGTGTGTGACTCTTAGTGTGTGTGCCTTGCTCTTTGAGTGTGTGTGTCTCTGAGGGTTCCTGTGTGTGTCTCTCTCAGTTTGTGTGTCTCTTTCAGTGTGTGTTTCTGGTTCTTAGTGTGTGTGTTAATCTATGTATGTGTATGTGTCACGTTGTGTGTCTCTATGTGTCTCTGTGTTGCCTTACGTGTATGTATCTCTCAGTCAGCGTTTTAGTCTCTGTTTGTGTGTGTGTGTCCCTTTCTGTGTTTCTCTCTCTCTGCGGATGGCTATTTCTCTCTCAGTGTGTGTGTGTATCTGTGTGTGTGTGTGTCTCTGTCAACATGTATGTCACTTGCAATTTGTGTGACTCCATGTGTGTCGTTCAGAATGTGTGACTCTGATTGTTTGTGTCTCTCTCTCAGGTTGTGTGTCTCTCTCAGTGTGTGTGACTCGTTCAGTGTGAGCTTTTCTGTTTTTTACCCTGTTTGTGTGTGTCTCTTTTGTGTGTGTATGTCTCTCAGTGTGTGTGTCTCACTGTGAATGTCTATGTCTCTCTGCTGTGTGTGTCTCTCAGGGTGTTTGTGTCTCCTTCTCAGTGTGTGTGACTCTCGCTTTCTGTGGATCTTGCTCTCTGAGTGTGTGTGTCTCTGTGGGCCCCTGTGTGTGTGTCTCTCTCAGTGCGTGTGGGTCTGTTTCTCAGTGTGTATGTGTGTCTGTGTGTGCGTGTCTCTCTCTGTATGTGTACGTGCTTCGGTGTGAGTCTCTGAGTGTGCATGTCTCTATTGTCTCTCTCTTTTTGGAGACTCTCTCTCAGTGTTTAAGTCTTTCTCTGTGAGAGTATTTCTCTCTCACTGTGTTTGTCACCCTATCTCTCAGTGTGTGTGTGTGTGTCTCTCTATATATGTTTATGTCCCTAAATGTGTTTGTCTGTCTCAGTGTGTGTGTGTCCCACAATATCTGTGTCTCTCCCCCACTGTGTATGTCTCCCTCAGTGTGTGTCTCTCCGCATGTGTGTGTTTGTCTCTCTCTCTCAGTTTGTGTGGAGAACTCTCAGTGTGTGTGTGTGTCTTTATGGTGTGTGTTTCTGTGTGTGTGTGTCTCTGTGTGACTCCCACAGTGTCTCTGTTTGTGTTTCTCCCATGTGTCTCTCAATGTGTGTGTGTCTGTCTCACTGTGCGTCTGCCTCAGTGTTCGTGTCTGTTTTTAGTGATTGTGTGAGTGTCTCAGTGTGTCTGTCTCTCAGGGTGTTTGTGTCTCTCAGGGTGTGTGAGTCTCTCTCTCTGTATGTCTATGTCTCTAAGCCTGTGTGTGGGTTTCACCGTGTGTGCCTCCCAATGTTTGTGCCTCTCATTCAGTGTGTATGTCTAGCTCAGTGTGTGTGTCTCTCAGTGCCTGTTTCTCCTTCTCTGTGTGGATGTCTGTCTCATTGTGTGTGTCTCTCTCAGTGTGTCCGTGTCTCTGTATATTGTGTGTTAATTCTTTCACAGTGTGTGTCTCTCTCTGTGTGTCTCTCAGTGAGTGTGTCTCTTTCATGGTGAGTGTTTCTGGTTCTTAGCGTGTGTGTCTCTCTCTCTCTCTCTCTGTATGTGTATGTGTCTCTGTGTGTGTGTCTCTATGTGTCTGTGTGTTGCCTGTCTGTGTTTGTGTCTCTCAGTCTGTGTTTTCATCTCACTTTATGTGTGTGACTACGTTTCTCTCTCTCTCTGTGTGGATGTCTCTTTCTCACTCAGTGTGTGTGTGTCTCTCTCTGTATGTGTGTCTATAATTGTGTTTCTCCGTCAGCGTGCATGTCACTCAAATTTCTTGTGTCTCCATGTGTGTCTCTCAGAATGTGTGACTCTCCGAGTGTCTGTGTCACTCTCTCAAGTAGGGTTCTCTCTCAGTGTGTGTGACTCCTTCAGTGTGAGGGTTCCTTGTTCTTAGCGTGTGTGTGTTTCTCTATCTCAGTGCGTATGTCTCTCAGTGTGTGTGTTTCTCCCTGTGAATGTGAGTGTCTCCCTCTTTTGCGTGTGTCTCTCAGTGTGTTTGTGTCGCTCTCTCAAGGTGTGTGACTCTCAGTGCGTTTGCATCTCTCTCGGTGTTTGTGACTCTCAGTGTGTTTGTGTGTCTCTCTCAGTGTGTGTGACTCTCTCCATCTGTGTGTCTTGCTCTCTGAGTGTGTGTCTCTCGGAGGGTCCCTGTGTGTTTGTCTCTCTCAGTTTTTCTGTGTCTGTTTCTCAGTGTGTCTCTGTGTCTCCGTGTGTGTGCCCCTCTTTGTATGTGTATGTGTCTGTTTGAGTCCCTCAGGGTGTGTATCTCTCAGTGTGTGTGTATCATTCAGTGTGAGTGTTTCTGGTTCTTACCCTGTGTGTTGTCTCTGTGTGTGTGTGTGTTTCTGCTTCTGAGGGTGTATGTGTGTCTCTGTGCCTCTTTCTATATTTGTGGTGTCTCAGTGTGTGTCTCTATGTGACTCTGTGTTGCCTCTGCATGTTTGTGTCTCTCAGTCTGTGTTTCAGGCACTTTTTGTGTGTGAGTCTCACTGTGTGCTTCTCTCTCAGTGTGTGTGTGTGTGTGTGTGTGTGTATCTCTCTGTATGTGTATGTCTCTCAGTGTGTTAGTCACTCTCAATTTGTGTGTCTCCGTGCGTGTCTATCAGAATGTGTGTCTCTCAGTATGTGTCTCTCTCAGTGTGTGTGTGTCGCGTTAAGCGAAAGTGTTTCTGGTTCTTAGCGTGTTTGTCTCTCTCTCTGTCTCTGTGTGTATGTCTTTCAGTGTGTGCGTGTCTCCCTGTGAATGTGTGTGTCTGTCTCTTATGTGTTTGTCTCTCAGTGTGTTTGTGTCTCTCTCTCAATATGTGTGACTCTTAGTGAGTTTGTGTTTCTCTCTGAGTGTATGTGATTCTCTCACTCTGTGTGTCTTGCTCTGTGAGTGTGTATGCCTCTGTGGGTCCCTGTGTGTGTGTGCGTCTCTCAGCGTGGGTGTGTTTGTCTCTCCCTCTCAGTGTGTGTGGTGAACTCTCAGTGTGTGTGTGTGTGTGTGTGTGTGTGTCAGGGTGTGTGTTTCTGTGTGCATGTGTCTCTGTGTGAATCCCACAGTGTCTCTGTTCGTGTATCTCCAATTGTGTCTCTCAATGTGTGTGAGTCTGTCACATTGTGTGTCTGCCTCTGTGTTGTGTATCTGTTTTTAGTGTTTGTGTGAGTCTCTCAAGATGTCTGTCTCTCAGTCTGTTTGTATCTCTCCATGTGTGTGAGTCTCTCTCTCTCTCTGTGTCGATGTCTCTGAGCCTGTGTGTGTGTTTCACTGTGTGTGTCTCACAATGTTTTGCCTCTCACTCAGTGTGTATGTCTCTCTCAGTGGGTGTGTCTCGCAGTGCCTGTTTCTCCTTCTCTGTGTGGATGACTGTCTCATTGTGTTGTCTTTCTAAGTGCGTCTCTGTCTCTGTATAGTCTGTATTCACTCTTTCACAGTGTGTGTCTCTCTCTGTGTGTCTCTCTCAGTGAGTGTGTCTCCTTCAGTGTGAATGTTTCTGGTTCTTAGTGTGTGTGTGTGTCTCTCTCTGAATGTGTATGTGTCTCAGTGTGTGTGTTTCTCAGTGTGTGTGTCTCTCAGTGTGTGTGTCTCTTTGTGCCTCTCCATGTATGTGTCTCTCAGTCTGTGTTTTAGTCTCTTTGTGTGTGTGTCTCTGTCTGTTTCTCTCTCTCTGTGTGGATGTCTCTCTCTCACTCAGTGTGAGTGTGTATCTCACTCTGCATGTGTTTCTCTAATTGTGTGTGTGCCTTGTCAACGTAGGTGACACTCTCAATTTTTGTGTCTCCGTGTGTGTGTCTCAGAATGTGTGACTCTCTGAGTGTTTTTTTGGTTTTTTTTCTTTTTTTTTTTTTATTTTTTTTCTTTAATTCTTACATGCGTTGAACCCCCTCTCCCTCCCCACAACATCTCTCTGGGTCATCCCCATGCACCTGAGTGTTTTGTCTCAATTACAGGTTGTGTCTCTCTCTCAGTGTGTGTGACTCGTTCAGTGTGAGGGTTCTGGTTCTTAGCGTGTGTGTCTCTCATTGTGTTTGTTTCGGTATGTGTGTCTCCCTATGAATGTGTGTGTCTCACTCTTGTGTATGACTCTCAGTGTGTTTATGTCTCTCTCTCAGTGTGTGTGACTCTTAGTGTGTGTGCCTTGCTCTTTGAGTGTGTGTGTCTCTGAGGGTTCCTGTGTGTGTCTCTCTCAGTTTGTGTGTCTCTTTCAGTGTGTGTTTCTGGTTCTTAGTGTGTGTGTTAATCTATGTATGTGTATGTGTCACGTTGTGTGTCTCTATGTGTCTCTGTGTTGCCTTACGTGTATGTATCTCTCAGTCAGCGTTTTAGTCTCTGTTTGTGTGTGTGTGTCCCTTTCTGTGTTTCTCTCTCTGCGGATGGCTATTTCTCTCTCAGTGTGTGTGTGTATCTGTGTGTGTGTGTGTCTCTGTCAACATGTATGTCACTTGCAATTTGTGTGACTCCATGTGTGTCGTTCAGAATGTGTGACTCTCTGATTGTTTGTGTCTCTCTCTCAGGTTGTGTGTCTCTCTCAGTGTGTGTGACTCGTTCAGTGTGAGCTTTTCTGTTTTTTACCCTGTTTGTGTGTGTCTTTTGTGTGTGTATGTCTCTCAGTGTGTGTGTCTCACTGTGAATGTCTATGTCTCTCTGCTGTGTGTGTCTCTCAGGGTGTTTGTGTCTCCTTCTCAGTGTGTGTGACTCTCGCTTTCTGTGGATCTTGCTCTCTGAGTGTGTGTGTCTCTGTGGGCCCCTGTGTGTGTGTCTCTCTCAGTGCGTGTGGGTCTGTTTCTCAGTGTGTATGTGTGTCTGTGTGTGCGTGTCTCTCTCTGTATGTGTACGTGCTTCGGTGTGAGTCTCTGAGTGTGCATGTCTCTATTGTCTCTCTCTTTTTGGAGACTCTCTCTCAGTGTTTAAGTCTTTCTCTGTGAGAGTATTTCTCTCTCACTGTGTTTGTCACCCTATCTCTCAGTGTGTGTGTGTGTGTCTCTCTATATATGTTTATGTCCCTAAATGTGTTTGTCTGTCTCAGTGTGTGTGTGTCCCACAATATCTGTGTCTCTCCCCCACTGTGTATGTCTCCCTCAGTATGTGTGTCTCTCCGCATGTGTGTGTTTGTCTCTCTCTCTCAGTTTGTGTGGAGAACTCTCAGTGTGTGTGTGTGTCTTTATGGTGTGTGTTTCTGTGTGTGTGTGTCTCTGTGTGACTCCCACAGTGTCTCTGTTTGTGTTTCTCCCATGTGTCTCTCAATGTGTGTGTGTCTGTCTCACTGTGCGTCTGCCTCAGTGTTCGTGTCTGTTTTTAGTGATTGTGTGAGTGTCTCAGTGTGTCTGTCTCTCAGGGTGTTTGTGTCTCTCAGGGTGTGTGAGTCTCTCTCTCTGTATGTCTATGTCTCTAAGCCTGTGTGTGGGTTTCACCGTGTGTGCCTCCCAATGTTTGTGCCTCTCATTCAGTGTGTATGTCTAGCTCAGTGTGTGTGTCTCTCAGTGCCTGTTTCTCCTTCTCTGTGTGGATGTCTGTCTCATTGTGTGTGTCTCTCTCAGTGTGTCCGTGTCTCTGTATATTGTGTGTTAATTCTTTCACAGTGTGTGTCTCTCTCTGTGTGTCTCTCAGTGAGTGTGTCTCTTTCATGGTGAGTGTTTCTGTTTCTTAGCGTGTGTGTCTCTCTCTCTCTCTCTGTATGTGTATGTGTCTCTGTGTGTGTGTCTCTATGTGTCTGTGTGTTGCCTGTCTGTGTTTGTGTCTCTCAGTCTGTGTTTTCATCTCACTTTATGTGTGTGACTACGTTTCTCTCTCTCTGTGTGGATGTCTCTTTCTCACTCAGTGTGTGTGTGTCTCTCTCTGTATGTGTGTCTATAATTGTGTTTCTCCGTCAGCGTGCATGTCACTCAAATTTCTTGTGTCTCCATGTGTGTCTCTCAGAATGTGTGACTCTCCGAGTGTCTGTGTCACTCTCTCAAGTAGGGTTCTCTCTCAGTGTGTGTGACTCCTTCAGTGTGAGGGTTCCTTGTTCTTAGCGTGTGTGTGTTTCTCTATCTCAGTGCGTATGTCTCTCAGTGTGTGTGTTTCTCCCTGTGAATGTGAGTGTCTCCCTCTTTTGCGTGTGTCTCTCAGTGTGTTTGTGTCGCTCTCTCAAGGTGTGTGACTCTCAGTGCGTTTGCATCTCTCTCGGTGTTTGTGACTCTCAGTGTGTTTGTGTGTCTCTCTCAGTGTGTGTGACTCTCTCCATCTGTGTGTCTTGCTCTCTGAGTGTGTGTCTCTCGGAGGGTCCCTGTGTGTTTGTCTCTCTCAGTTTTTCTGTGTCTGTTTCTCAGTGTGTCTCTGTGTCTCCGTGTGTGTGCCCCTCTTTGTATGTGTATGTGTCTGTTTGAGTCCCTCAGGGTGTGTATCTCTCAGTGTGTGTGTATCATTCAGTGTGAGTGTTTCTGGTTCTTACCCTGTGTGTTGTCTCTGTGTGTGTGTGTGTTTCTGCTTCTGAGGTGTATGTGTGTCTCTGTGCCTCTTTCTATATTTGTGGTGTCTCAGTGTGTGTCTCTATGTGACTCTGTGTTGCCTCTGCATGTTTGTGTCTCTCAGTCTGTGTTTCAGGCACTTTTTGTGTGTGAGTCTCACTGTGTGCTTCTCTCTCAGTGTGTGTGTGTGTGTGTGTGTGTGTATCTCTCTGTATGTGTATGTCTCTCAGTGTGTTAGTCACTCTCAATTTGTGTGTCTCCGTGCGTGTCTATCAGAATGTGTGTCTCTCAGTATGTGTCTCTCTCAGTGTGTGTGTGTCGCGTTAAGCGAAAGTGTTTCTGGTTCTTAGCGTGTTTGTCTCTCTCTCTGTCTCTGTGTGTATGTCTTTCAGTGTGTGCGTGTCTCCCTGTGAATGTGTGTGTCTGTCTCTTATGTGTTTGTCTCTCAGTGTGTTTGTGTCTCTCTCTCAATATGTGTGACTCTTAGTGAGTTTTGTGTTTCTCTCTGAGTGTATGTGATTCTCTCACTCTGTGTGTCTTGCTCTGTGAGTGTGTATGCCTCTGTGGGTCCCTGTGTGTGTGTGCGTCTCTCAGCGTGGGTGTGTTTGTCTCTCCCTCTCAGTGTGTGTGGTGAACTCTCAGTGTGTGTGTGTGTGTGTGTGTGTGTCAGGGTGTGTGTTTTCTGTGTGCATGTGTCTCTGTGTGAATCCCACAGTGTCTCTGTTCGTGTATCTCCAATTGTGTCTCTCAATGTGTGTGAGTCTGTCACATTGTGTGTCTGCCTCTGTGTTGTGTATCTGTTTTTAGTGTTTGTGTGAGTCTCTCAAGATGTCTGTCTCTCAGTCTGTTTGTATCTCTCCATGTGTGTGAGTCTCTCTCTCTCTCTGTGTCGATGTCTCTGAGCCTGTGTGTGTGTTTCACTGTGTGTGTCTCACAATGTTTTGCCTCTCTCACTCAGTGTGTATGTCTCTCTCAGTGGGTGTGTCTCGCAGTGCCTGTTTCTCCTTCTCTGTGTGGATGACTGTCTCATTGTGTTGTCTTTCTAAGTGCGTCTCTGTCTCTGTATAGTCTGTATTCACTTTTCACAGTGTGTGTCTCTCTCTGTGTGTCTCTCTCAGTGAGTGTGTCTCCTTCAGTGTGAATGTTTCTGGTTCTTAGTGTGTGTGTGTGTCTCTCTCTGAATGTGTATGTGTCTCAGTGTGTGTGTTTCTCAGTGTGTGTGTCTCTCAGTGTGTGTGTCTCTTTGTGCCTCTCCATGTATGTGTCTCTCAGTCTGTGTTTTAGTCTCTTTGTGTGTGTGTCTCTGTCTGTTTCTCTCTCTCTGTGTGGATGTCTCTCTCTCACTCAGTGTGAGTGTGTATCTCACTCTGCATGTGTTTCTCTAATTGTGTGTGTGCCTTGTCAACGTAGGTGACACTCTCAATTTTTGTGTCTCCGTGTGTGTGTCTCAGAATGTGTGACTCTCTGAGTGTTTTTTTGGTTTTTTTTTCTTTTTTTTAAATTTTTTATTTTTTTTAAATTTTAAAATCTTTAATTCTTACATGCGTTCC
>NW_017194403.1:0-9366 GCF_001704415.2 Capra hircus
GGATCAAGGATCTGTGGCTTTCCCTCGAGGTTTTCCCACGAGCCTTTCCCACGTGGCTTTCCCACAGGGCTGTCCCAAGTGCCACCGTGGTGTGAGTCGATCCTCAGCTGAAAGTGGATGAGTGAAGGGAAATCAGGTTTTCCCTGGAATGGACGGAGACATCTGGGGGACTCTGGGAATGGTGGGACGACCCTGGAATTCTTCTCGCCATTCCTGTGAGAGCGCCTCCTTTGAGATGCGATGGGAACGCCGGGAATTCTTTCCCAACCACGCAGGGAAAGGATCACTCCTCTCGAGCTAGGAGGCGGAAACGGGGCTCCTCTGGATGTAGGCGGGACTCTCTGTGCTTCCTCTTGAATGGAGACGGGTATGTCGGGGATGTTCTTTGAGTTACAATAAGGGTGTGAAGGACTCTTTTAAGTTCCAGATGTTAGATGTGATTAGCCTCGATTCGCCTCAGCTGAAATGGGCCTTATCTCGCCTGGAGGGGAGAACCTCCTGGATTTTTGCGAGTTGCGGCAGGTGCTCTCGCTTACGACTGGGACCACAGGGACCCGCTCTGGTGGCCTCAGGAAAGGCCAGTCCCCATGCGAGTTGCTCGGGAGCTTCTCGGATACCTCCTCTCGTCGATGCCGTGGCCTAAGACCTTGTGTGGAGTCGGTGCTGGAATCTGAGGATTCCTCTCCAGTGCTGACATGGATCTTGGGGTACTTCTGGTGTCTCCGCAGGGGAGTAAGTCCTGGCTCGAGTGGGGGCATGAACCTGCCTTTCCTTCCGAGCTTAGCAGCAGTGTCGCGCTTTCACTTCACGTGGATCAAGGATCTGTGTCTTTCCCTCTAGGCTTTGCCACCAGGCTTTCCCACGATGATTTACCACAGGGCTGTCCCACGTGCCAACGTGGTGTGAGTCGATCCTCGGCTTGAAAGTTGAGGCAGTGCAGGGAAAACAGGTTTCCCTGGAATGGACGGAGACATCTGGTTGACTCTCGGAATGGTGGCACGACCCTGGAGTTCCTCTCGCCTTTCCTGTGGAGAGCGCCTCCTCTTGAGATGCGACGGGAATGCCGGGAATTCTTTCCTGACCACGCAGGGAAAGGATCCCTCCTCTCGAACTAGGAGACGGAAATGTGGCTCCTCTGGATGTGGGCGGGACTCTCGTGCTTCCTCTCAGTGGAGACGGGTATGTCGGGGAACTTATTGAGTTGCAGCAAGGGTGTGAAGGACCCATTGGAAGTTCCAGATGTTAGATGTGATTAGCCTCGAGACGCCTCTGCAGAATGGGCCTCATCTCGCCTGGAGAGGAGAACCTTCTGGATTTTCTCGAGTTGCGGCAGGAGCTCTCGACTTACGACGGGGACCTCAGGGACCCGCTCTGGTGGCGTGAGGAAAGACCAGTCCCCATGTGAGTTGATCGGGGCCTCTCGGAATTCCTCTCCCGTCGATGCTGGGGCCTAAGACCTAGTGTGGATTCAGGGCCGGAACCTGGGGATTCCTCTCCAGTGCTGACATGGAACTTGGGGTACTTCTGGAGTCTCCCAGGGGAGTCAGTATTCGTTTCGAGTGGGGCATGCACGTGCGCTATCCTCCGAACTGTAGCAGCAGTGTTGCGCTTCCTTCGCGTGGATCAAGGGATCTGTGGCTTTCCTCGAGCTTTCCCACGAGGCTTTCCCACGCAGGCTTTCCCACGAGGCTTTCCCACAGGCTGTCCCACGTGCCACCGTGGTGTGAGTCGATCCTCGGCTTGAAATTCGAGGCAGTGCAGGGAAAACAGTTTCCCTGGAATGGACTGAGACTTCTGGTGTACTCTGGGAATGTGGCACGACCCTGGAGTTCCTCTCGCCTTTCCTGTGGAGAGCGTCTCTTCTTGAGATGCGACGGGAACACGGGGAATTCTTTCCGACACGCAGGGAAAGATCTCTCCTCTCGAGCTAGGAGGCGGACACGGGGCTCCTCTGGATGTGGGCGGGACTCTAGTGCTTCCTCTCGAGTGGAGCGGTATGTCGGGGAACTTCTTGAGTTGCAGCAAGGGTGTGAAGGTCCCTTTTGAAGTTCCAGATGTTAGATGTGATTAGCCTCCAGACAGCTTCAGCGAAATGGGCCTTATCTCGCCTGGAGGGGAGAACCTCCTGGATTTTCTCGAGTTACGGCAGGTGCTCTCGACTTACGACGGGGACCTCAGGGACCCGCTCTGGTGGTCTCAGCAAAGGCCAGTCCCCAAGCGAATTGCACGGGGGCCTCTCGGGAATCCTCTCCCGTCAATGTCGGGGCCTAAGACCTTGTGTGGAGTCGGTGTCGGAACCTGAGGATTCCTCTCCAGTGCTGACATGGACCTTGGGGTATTTCTGGAGTCTCCCCAGGAGAGTGAGTCCTCGACTTCAGTGGGGGCATGCACGTGCCCTTTCCTCCCAAGCTGTAGCAGCAGTATCACGCTTCCCTTCGCGTGGATCAAGGGATCTGTGGTTTTCCCCTCGAGGCTTTCCCACGAGACATTCCTACAGGGCTGTCCCACGTGCCACCGTGGTGTGAGTCGATCCTCGGCTTGAAAGTCGAGGCAGTGCAGGGAAAACAGGTTTCCCTGGAATGGAATGAGACATCTGGGGGACTCTGGGAATGGTGGCACGACCCTGGAGTTCCTTTAGCCTTTCCTGTGGAGAGCGCCTCCTCTTGAGATGCGACGGGAACGCCGGGAATTCATCCCCGAGCACGCAGGGAAAGGATCCATCCTCTCGAGCTAGGAGGCGGAAACGGGGCTCCTCTGGATGTGGGCGGAACTCTCGTGCTTCCTCTCAAGTGGAGACGGGTATGTCGGGGGAACTTCTTGAGTTGCAGCAAGGGTTGAAGGAACCTTTGGAAGTTCCAGAGGTTAGGTGTGATTAGCCTCGAGACGCCTCTGCGGAAATGGGCCTCATCTCGCCTGGAGGGGAGAACGTCCTGGATTTTCTCGAGTTGCGGCAGGTGTTCTCGACTTACGACGGGGACCTCACGGACCCGTTCTTTGGCCTCAGGAAAGGCCAGACCACATGCGAGTTGCTCGTGGGCCTCTCGGATTCCTCTCCCTTCGATGCCGGGGCCTAAGACCTTGCGTGAAGTCGGTGCCGGAACCTGAGGATTCCTCTCCAGTGCTGACATGGATCCTGGGGTACTTCTGGAGTCTCCCCAGTGAAGTCAGTCCTCGTCTCGAGTGGGGGCATGCACGTGCGCTTTCCTCCCGAGCTGTATCAGCAGTGTCACGCTTCCCTTTGCGTGGATCAAGAGATCTGTGGCTTTCCCTCGAGGCTTTCCCTCGAGGCTTTCCCACGAGGCTTTCCCAAAGGGCTGTCACACGTGCCACCGTTGTGTGAGTCGATCCTCGCTTGAAAGTCGAGGCAGTGAAGGGAAAACAGGTTTCCCTGGAATGGACTGAGACATCTGGGGGACTCTGGGAATGTGGCACAACCCTGGAGTTCCTCTCACCTTTCCTGTGGAGAGCGCCTCCTCTTGAGAAGCGACGGGAACCCAGGGAATTCTTTCCCGAACACGCAGGGAAAAGGATCCCTCCTCTCGAGCTAGGAGGCAGAAACGGGGCTCCTCTGGATGTGGGCCGGGACTCTCGTGCTTCGTCTCGAGTGGAGACGGATATGTCGGGGAACTCTTTGAGTTGCAGCAAGGGTGTGAAGGACCCTTTGTAAGTTCCAGAGATTTGGTGTGATTAGCCTCGAGACGCCTCAGCGGAAATGGGCCTCATCTCGCCTGGAGGGGAGAACCTCCTGGATTTTCTCGAGTTGCGGCAGGTGCTCTCGACTTACGACGGAGACCTCAGGGACCCGCTCTGGTGGCCTCAGGAAAGGCCAATCCCCATGCGAGTTGCTCGGGGTCCTCTCGGGGATTCCTCTCCCGTTGATGCCGGGGCCTAAGAGCTTGTGTGGAATGAGGCCGGAACCTGAGGTTTCCTCTCCAGAGCTGACATGGATCTTGGGGTACTTCTGAAGTCTCCCCAGGGGAGTCAGTCCTCGTCTCGAGTCGGGGCATGCACGTGCGCTTTCTTCCCGAGCTGTAGCAGCAGTGTCCCGCTTCCCTTCGCGTGGATCAAGGGATCTGTGGCTTTCCCCCTCGAGGCTTTCCCACGAGGCTTTCCCACGAGGCTTTCCCACAGGGCTGTCCCACGTGCCACCGTGGTGTGAGTTCGATCCTCGGCTTAAAAGTCGAGGCAGTGCAGGGAAAAAAGGTTTCCCTGGAATGGACTGAGACATCTGGGGGACTCTGGGAATGGTGGCACGACCCTGGAGTTCCTCTCGCCTTTCCTGTGGAGAGCGCCTC
Source organism: Capra hircus (assembly GCF_001704415.2). Taxonomy (NCBI): domain Eukaryota; kingdom Metazoa; phylum Chordata; class Mammalia; order Artiodactyla; family Bovidae; genus Capra; species Capra hircus. The sequence continues at coordinate 4,296 of NW_017194403.1, forward strand.
CTCTTGAGATGCGACGGGAGCCGCCGGGAATTCTTTCCTGACCACGCAGGGAAAGCATCCCTCCTCTCGAGCTAGGAGGCAGAAAAGGGTTTCCTCTGCATGTGGGCGGTACTCTCGTGGTTTCTCTCGAGTGGAGACGGGTAAGTCGGGGAACTTCTTGAGTTGCAGCAAGGGTGTGAAGGACCCTTTGGAAGTTCCAGAGGTTAGGTGTGATTATCCTCGAGACGCCTGAGCGGAAATGGGCCTCATCTCGCCTGGAGGGGAGAACCTCCTGGATTTTCTAGAGTTGGGGCACATGCTCTCGTCTTACGACGGGGACCTCAGGGACCCGCTCTGGTGGGCTCAGGAAAGGCCAGTCCCCATGCTAGTTGCGCGGGGGGCCTCTCGGGATTCCTCTCCGTCGATGCCAGGGCCTAAGACCTTGTGTGGAGTCGGTGCCGGAAACTGAGAATTCCTCTCCAGTGCTGACATGGATCTTGGGGTACTTCTGAGTCTCCCCAGGGGAGTCAGTCCTCGTCTCGAGTGGGGGCCTGCACGTGCGCTTTCCTCTCGAGCTGTAGCAGCAGTGTCACGCTTCCCTTCGCTTGGTTCAAGGGATCTGTGGCTTTCCCGCAAGGCTCTCCCACAGGGCTGTCCTACGTGCCACCGTGGTGTGAGTCGATCCTCGGCTTGAAAGTCGAGGCAGTGCAGGGAAAACAGGTTTCCCTGGAATGGACTGAGACATCTGGGGGACTCTGGGAATGGGGGCACGACCCTGGAGTTCCTCTCGCCTTTCCTATCGAGAGCGCCTCCTCTGGAGAGGCGACGGGAAAGCCGGGAATTCTTTCCCGACCACGCAGGGAAAGGATCCCTCCTCTCGAGCTAGGAGGCGGAAACGGGGCTCCTCTGGATGTGGGAGGGACTCTCGTGCTTCCTCTCGAGTGGAGACGGGTATGTCGGGGAACTTCTTGAGTTGCAGCAAGGGTGTGAAGGACCCTTTGGAAGTTCCAGAGGTTAGGTGTGATTAGCCTTGAGACGCCTCAGCGGAAATGGGCCTCATCTCGCCTGGAGGGCAGAACCTCCTGGATTTTCTCGAGTTGCGGCAGGTGCTCCGACTTACGACGGGGACCTCAGGGACCCGCTCTTGTAGCCTCAGGAAAGGCCAGACCCCATGCGAGTTGCTCGGGGGCCCCTCAGGATTCCTCTCCCGTCGATGCCGGGGCCTAAGATCTTGCTTGGACTCGGTGCCGGAACCTGAGGATTCCTCTCGAGTGCTGACATGGATCTTGGGCTACTTTTGGAGTCTCCCCAGGAGAGTCAGTCCTCGTCTCGAGTGGGGGCATGCACGTGCCCCTTCCTCCCGAGCAGTAGCTGCAGTGTCACGCTGGCTTAAAGACCTTGTGTGGCGTCGGTGCCGGAACGTGAGAATTCCTCTCCAGCGCTAACATGGATCTTGGGGTACTTCTGAGTCTCCCCAAGGGAGTCAGTCCTCGTCTCGAGTGGGGGCCTGCACGTGCGCTTTCCTCTCGAGCTGTAGCAGCAATGTCACGCTTCCCTTCGCTTAGATCAAGTGATCTGTGGCTTTCCCTAGAGGCTTTCCCACGAGGCTTTCCCACGAGGCTTTTCCACAGGGCTGTCCCACGTGCCACCTTGGTGTGAGTCGATCCTCGGCTTGAAAGTCGACGCAGTGCAGGGAAAACAGGTTTCCCTGGAATGGACTGAGACATCTGGGGGACTCTGGGAATGGTGGCACGACCCTGGAGTTCCTCTCGTCTTTCCTGTGGAGAGCGCCTCCTCTTGAGAAGCGACGGGAATGCGGGGAATTCTTTCCCCACCACGCAGGGAAAGGATCCCTCCTCTCGAGCTAGGAGGCGGAAACGGGGCTCCCCTGGATGTGGGCGGGACTTTCGTGCTTCCTCTCGAGTGCAGACGGGTATGTCGGGGAACTTCTTGAGTTACAGAAAGGGCGTGAAGGACCCTTTGGACGTTCTAGATGTTAGATTTGATTAGCCTCAAGACGCCTCAGCGGAAATGGGCCTCATCTCGCCTGGAGGGGAGAACCTCTTGGATTTTTTCGAGTTGCGGCAGGTGCTCTCGACTTACGACGGGGATCTCAGGGACCCGCTCTGGTGGCCTCAGGAAAGGCCAGTCTGCATGCGAGTTGCTCGCGGGCCTCTCGGGATTCCTCTCCCGTTGATAGCTGGGTCCTAATACCTTGTGTGGAGTCAGTGCCGGAACCTGAGGATTCCTCTCCAGTGCCGACATGGATCTTGGGGTAATTCTGGAGTCTCCCCAGGGGAGTCAGACCTCCTCTCGACTGAGGGCATGCTCGGGCGCTTTCCTCCCGAGCTGTAGGAGCAGTGTCACGCTTCCCTTCGCGTGGATCAAGGGATCTGTGTCTTTCCCTCGAGGCTTTCCACGAAGCTTTCCCACGAGGATTTCCCTCAGGGCTGTCCCACGTGACACCGTGGTGTGAGTCGATCCTCGGCTTGAAAGTCCAGGCAGTGCAGGGAAAACAGGTTTCCCTGGAATGGACTGAGACATCTGGGGACTCTGGGAATGTGGCACGACCCTGGTTTCCTCTCGCCTTTCCTGTGGGAGCGCCCTCCTCTTGAGATGCTGACTAGAACGCCGGGAATTCTTTGCCGAACACGCAGGGAAATGATCCCTCCTCTCGAGCTAGGACGCGGAAACGGGCTCCTCTGGATGTGGGCGGGACTCTCGTGCTTCCTCTCGAGTGGAGACGGGTATGTCGGGGAACTTCTTGAGTTGCAGAAAGGTTGTGAAGGACCCTTTGGAAGTTCCAGAGGTTAGGTCTGATTAGCCTCGAGACGCCTCAGCACAAATGGGTCTCATCTCGCCTGGAGGGGAGAACCTCCTGGATTTTCTCGAGATGCGGTAGGTGCTGTCGACTTACGACGGCGACCTCAGGGACCCGCTCTGGTGGCCTCATGAAAGGCCAGTCCCCATGCGAGTTGTTCGGGGACACTCAGGATTCCTCTCCCATCGATGCCCGGGCCTAAGATCTTGTGTAGAGTCGGTGCCGGAACCTGAGGATTCCTCTCCAGTGCTGACATGGATCTTGGGGTACTTCTGGAGTCTCTCCAGGGCAGTCAGTCCTCGTCTCGAGTGGGGCATGCACGTGCGCTTTCCTCCCGAGCTGTAGCAGCAGTGTCGCACTTCCCTTCGCGGGGATCAAGGGATCTGTGGCTTTCCCTCCGAGGCTTTCCGACGAGGCTTTTCCACGAGGCTTTCCCACAGGGCTGTCCCTCTTGCCACCGTGGTGTGAGTCGATCCTCAGCTTGAAAGTCGAGGCTGTGCAGGGAAAACACGTTTCCCTGGAATGGACTGAGACATCTGGGGACTCTGGGAATGGTGGCACGACCCTGGAGTTCCTCTCGCCTTTCCTGCGGGAGAGCGCCTCTTCTTGGGATGCGACGGGAATACCGGGAATTTTTTCCCTACCACGGCAGGGACAGGATCCCTCCTCTCGAGCTATGAGGCGGAAACGGGGCACCTCTGGATATGGCGGAACTATGGTGCTTCCTCTCGAGTGGAGTCGGGTATGTCGGTGAACTTCTTGAGTTGCAGCAAGGGTGTGAAGGACCCTTTGGAAGTTCCAGAGGTTAGGTGTGATTAGCCTCGAGACGCCTTAGCGGAAATGGGCCTCATCTCGCCTGCAGGGGAGAACCTCCTGGATTTTCTCGAGTTGCGGCAGGTGCTCTCGACTTACGACGGGGACCTCAGGGACCCGCTCTCGTGGCCTCAGTAAAGGCAAGTCCCATGCGAGTTGCACGGGGGCCACTCGGGATTCCTCTCCCGTCGATGCGGGGACTAAGACCTTGTGTGGAGTCGGTGCCGGAACCTGAGGTTTCCTCTCCAGTGCTGATATGGATCTTGGGGTACGTCTGGAGTCTCCCAAGGGGAGTCAGTCCTCGTCTCTAGTGGGGGCCTGCACGTGCGCTTTCCTCTCGAGCTGTAGCAGCAGTGTCACTCTTCCCTTCGCATATATCAAGGGATCTGTGCTTTCCCTCGAGGCTTTCCCACGAGGCTTCCACGAGGCTTTCCCACAGGGCTATCCCACGTGCCACCTGTCGTGTGAGTCGATCCTCCGGCTTGAAAGTCGAGGCAGTGCAGGGAAAACAGGTTTCCCTGGAATGGACTGAGACATCTGGGGGACTCTGGAATGGTGGCACGACCCTGGAGGTCCTCTGCCTTTCCTGTGGAGAGCGCCTCCTCTTGAGATGCGAAGGGAACGCCGGGAATTCTTTCCCGACCACGCAGGGACAGGATCATTTCTCTCGAGCAAGAGTAGGAAACGGGGCTCCTCTGGATGTGGGCAGAACTCTCGTGCTTCCTCTCGAGTGGAGACGGGTATGTCAGGGAACTTCTTGAGTTGCAGGAAGGGTGTGAAGGACCCTTTGGAAGTTCCAGATGTTAGGTGTGATTAGACTCTAGACGCCTGAGCGGAAATGGGCCTCATCTCGCCTGGAGGGGGAACCTCCTGGATTTTCTCGAGTTGCGGCAGGTGCTCTCGACTTACATCGGGGACCTGAGGGACCAGCTCTGGTGGCTCAGGAAAGGCCTGTCCCCATGAGAGTTGTTCGGGGGCCTATCAGGATTACCTCTCCCCTCGATGCAGGGGCATAAGATCTTGTGTGGAGTCGGTGCCGGAACCTGAGGATTAATCTCCAGTGCCGACATGGATCTTGGGGTATTTCTGGAGTCTCCCCAGGGGAGTCAGTCCTCGTCTCCAGTGGGGCATGCACGTGCGCTTTTCCTCCCGAGGTGTAGCAGCAGTGTCACGCTCCATAGGCGTGGATCAAGGGATCTGTGACTTTCGCTTGAGGCTTTCCCACGAGCATTTCCCACGAGGCTGTCACACAGGACTGTCCCACGTGCCAACGTGGTGTGAGTCGATCCTCGGCTTGAAAGTCAAGGCAGTGCAGGGAAAACAGGTTTCCCTGGAATGGACTAAGACATCTGGGGGACTCTGGGAATGGTGGCACGACCCTGGAGTTCCTCTCGCCTTTCTATGGAGAGCGCCTCCTCTTGAGATGCGACGGGAACGCCGGGAATTCTTTCCCAACCA
>NW_017194404.1:0-20759 GCF_001704415.2 Capra hircus
TTCACAGTCTCACATCACATCGCTCAACTCTCACATCCATACATGGACCACTGAAAAATCATAACCTTGACTAGACCGGACCTTTGTTGGCAATGTAATATCTCTGCTTTTCAATGTACTACCTAGGTTGGTTATAGCTTTCCTCCCAAGGTAAGTGTCTTTTAATTTCATGGCTGCAGTCACCATCCACAGTGATTTTGGAGCCCCAAAAAATAAAGTCAGCCACTGTTTCCACTGTTTCCCCATCTATTGCCATGAAGTGATGGGAACAGATGCCATGATCTTCGTTTTCTGAATGTTGAGCTTTAAGCCAAATTCTTCACTCTCCTTTTTCACTTTGATCAACAGGCTTTCTAGTTCCTCTTCACTTTCTGTCATAAGGGTGGTGTCATCTGCATATCTGAGGTTATTGATATTTCTCCCCGGCAATCTTGATTCCAGCTTGTGCTTCTTCCAGCCCACCATTTGTCTGCATATAAGTTAAATAAGCAGAGTGACAACATACAGCCTTGTGATGTAGTCCTTTTCCTATTTGGAACCAGTCTGTTGTTCCATGTCCAGTTCTAACTATTGCTTCCTGGGCCTGCATATAGGATTCTTAAGAGGCAGGTCATGTGGTCTGGTATTTCCCATCTCTTTCAGAATTTTCCACAGTTTATTGTGGGTCCACACAGTCAAGGCATTGGCATAGTAAATAAAGCAGAAATAGATGTTTTTCTGGAACTCTCTTGCTTTTTTGATGATTCAGCGGATGTTGGCAGTTTGATCTCTGGTTCTTCTGCCTTTTCTAAAACCAGCTTGAACATCTGGAAGTTCATGGTTCAGGTACTGCTGAGGCCTGGCTTGAAGAATTTTGAGCATTATTTTACTAGTGTGTGAGATGAGTGCAATTGTGTCGTAGTTTAAGCATTCATTGGCATTGCCTTTCTTGGGATTGGAATGAAAACTGAACTTTTCAAAGCCTGTGGCCACTGCTGAGTTTTCCAAATGTGCTGGCATATTGAGTGCAGCACTTTCACAGCATCATCTTCCAGGATTTGAAGTAGTTCAACTGGTATTCCATCACCTCCACTAGCTTTGTTCATAGTGATGGTTTCTAAGCGCCCGCTTGATTTCACATTCCAGGATGTCTGGCTCTAGGTGAGTGATCACACCATCGTGATTATCTGGGTTTTGAAGATGTTTTTGGACAGTTCTTCTGTGTATTCTTGCCACCTCTTCTTAATATCTTCTGCTTCTGTTAAGTCCATACCATTTTTGCCCTTTATTGAGCCCATCTTTGCATTAAATGTACCCTTGGTATCTTTAATTTTCCTGAAGATATCTCTCATCTTTCCCATTTTGTTGTATTCCTCTTGAATTGATCACTGAGGAAGGCTTTCTTATCTCTCCTTGCTATTCCTTGGAACTCTGCATTCAGATGCATATATCTTTTCTTTTCCTCCCTTGCTTTTCACTTCTCTTCTTTTCACAGCTACTTGTAAGGCCTCCTCAGACAGTCATTTTGCTTTTTTGCATTTCTTTTCCATGGGGATGGTCTTGATCCCTGTCTCCTGTGCAATGTCACGAACCTTCATCCATAGGTCATCAGGCATTCTGTCTATCAGATCTACTCCCTTAAAATCTATTTCTCACTTCCACTGTATAATCATTAGGGATTTTATTTAGGTCCTACCTGAATGGTCTAGTGGTTTTCCCCACTTTCTTCAATTTAAGTCTGAATTTGGCAATAAGGAGTTCATGATCTGAGCCACAGTCAGCTCCCGGTCTTGTTTTAGCTGACTGTATAGAACTTCTCCATCTTTGGCTGCGAAGAATATAATCAATCTGATTTCAGTGTTGACCATCCAGTGATGTCTATGTGTAGAGTCTTCTCTTGTGTTATTGGAAGAACATGTTTGCTATGACCAGTGCGTTCTCTTGGCAAAACTCTATTAGCCTTTGCCCGGCTTCATTCCACAATTCAAGGCCAAATTTGCCTGTGACTCCAGATGTTTCTTGACTTCCTACTTTTTTCATTCCAGTCCCCTAGAATGAAAAGGACATCTTTTTTGGGTGTTAGTTTTAAAAGGTCTTGTAGGTCTTCATAAAACCGTTCAACTTCAGCTTCTTCAGCATTACTGGTTGGGGCATAGACTTGGATTACTGTGATATTGAATGGTTTGCCTTGGAAACAAATAGAGATCATTCTGTCATTTTTGAGAAATGCATCCAAGTACTGCATTTCAGACTCTTTTGTTGACCATGATGGCTACTCCTTTTCTTCTAAGGGATTCCTGCCCACAGTAGTAGATGTAATGGTCATCTGAGTTAAATTCATGCATTCCAGTCCATTTTAGTTCATTGATTCCTTGAATGTCAGCATTCACTCTTGCCATCTCCTGTTTGACCACTTCCAATTTGCCTTGATTCATGGACCTGACATTCCAGGTTCCTATCTCAAGGCTATTGTTTTTCCTGTGGTCATGTATGGATTTGACAGCTGGGCTGTGAAGAAGGCTGAGTACCAAAGAATTGATGCTTTTGAACTGTGGTGTTGGAGAAGACTCTTGGGAGTCCCTTGGACTGCAAAGAGATCCAATCAGTCCATTCTGAGGGAGATCAGCCCTGGGATTTCTTTGGAAGGAATGATGCTAAAACTGAGGCTCCAGTACTTTGGCCACCTCATGTGAAGAGTTGAGTCATTGGAACAGACTCTGATGCTGGGAGGGATTGGGGGCAGGAGGAGAAGTGGATGACAGAGGGTGGGCTGACTGAATGGCATCACTGACACGATGGACACGAGTTTGAGTGAACTCCGGGAGTTGGTGATGGACAGGGAGGCCTGGTGTGCTGCGATTCATGCGGTCGCAAAGAGTCAGACATGACTGAGCAACTGAACTATGAACTAACTATGTAATACTGCTCTTTACAGCATCGGACCTTGCTTCTATCCACATCCCAGTGCTTCTTCTATCTACATCCCTTGCTTGCATCCCAGTGCTTGCTTCTGTCCACATCCCTTGCTTATACCCAGTCACATCCACAACTGGGTATTGTTTTTGCTTTGGCTCCATCCTTTCATTCTTTCTGGAGTTATTTCTCCATTGATCTCCAGTAGTATATTGGGCACCTACCAACTGGGGAGTTTCCCTTTCAGTATCCTGTCATTTTGCCTTTTCATACTATTCATGGGGTTCTCAAGGCAAAAAAAAAAAAAAAAAAACTGAAGTGGCTTGCCATTCCCTTCTCCAGAAGACCACATTCTGTCAGACGTCTCCACCATGACCCTCTCATCTTGGGTGGCCTCACAGGATGTGGCTTAGTTTCTTGAGTTAGACCAGGCCGTGGTCCATGTGATCAGATTGGCTAGTTTTCTGTGATTATGGTTTCAGTGTATCTTCCTTCTGATGCCCTCTTGCAACACTTATCATCTTACTTGGATTTCTCTTACCTTGGGTGTGAGGTATCTCTTCATGGATGCTCCAGCAAAGCACACCCACTGCTCCCTACCTTGGATAGGGGTATCTCCTCACTCCTGCCCCTCCTGACCTTGAATGTGGAGTAGCTCCTCTCAGCTCTCCTGCACCAGTGCAGCCACCACACCGCTCCTTTACTACTAATAATAAATTATTACCACATAAACACACCACTTACACCAATGAATATAGCATCAAAACATAAAATTAATAAGGAAACACAAGTCTTAGATGACAAATTAGACCAGATGGATTTAGTTGATATCTTCAGGACATTCCATCCAAATACAGAAGAATGTGCTTTCTTCTCAAGTGCACATGGAACATTCTCTAGGATAGACCAAATCTTGGGTCACAGATCAAACCTCAGTAAATTTCAGAAAATTGAACTTGTATCAAGTATCTTTTCTAAGCACAATACTATGAGGCTAGATATAAATTACAGGGGACAAAAACTGTAAAAAATACAAATACATGGTGATTAAACAATACACTTCTACATAATGAATAGGTTACTGAAGAAATCAAAGGGAAAATAAAAAAATTTCTACAAACAAATGACAAAAAACATGACAACCTATAGGATGTAGCAAAAGCAGATCTAAGAGGGAAGTTTATGACAATGCAATCCTACCTCAAGAAACAAGAAAAACATTGAATAGATAACCTATCTTTACACCTAAAACAATAAGAAAATGAATTTTAAAACTTCAAAGTTAGCAGAAGGATAAAAATCATAAAGATCAGAGGAGATACAAATGAAAAAGAAATGAAAGGAACAATACTAAAGATTAATAAAACTAAAAGCTGGTTCTTTGAGAAGATAAAATTGGCAAATCTTTAGACAGAAATATCAAGAAAAAGAGAAAGAAGAATCACATCAGCAATATTAGAAATTAAAAAGAAGTTACAACAGACAATACAGAAATACAAAGGACCATAAGAGACTATTCAGTTCATTTCATCTCAGTCACTCAGTCATGTCTGATTCTTTGTGACCCCATGGACTGCAGCATGCCAGGCTTCCCTGTCCACAACCAACTGCCGGAGCTTGCTCAAACTCATGTCCATCACGTTGGTGATGTCATCCAAAGATATCTTCCATCATTCCCTTCTCCTTCTGCCTTCAATCTTTCCCAGCATCAGGGTCTTTTCTGATGAATCAGTTCTTCGAATCAGGTGGCCAATGTATTGGAGTTTCAGCATTAATCCTTTCAAAGAATATTCAGGACTGATTTCCTTCAGGGTTGACTGGTTTGATCTCCTTTCAGTCCAAGGGACTCTCAAGAATCTTCTCCAACACCACAGTTATGAACGACTAAATGACAATAAAACGGACAATCTGGAAGAAGTGGACAGATTCTTGGAAAAATTCAATCTTCCAAGACTGAACCAAGAAGAAATAGAAATTATGAACAAGTCAATTACAAGCACTAAAATTGAAACTGTGTTCAAAATTTCCCAAAAACAAAAGCCTAAGGCCAAAGGCTTCACAGGTGAATTATATCAAACATTTAGAAAAGAGCTAATGCCTCTCATTCTAAGTGAAAAAGGAAATAGGTAAACCTATGGCTGATTCATGTTGACATTTGGTAGAAACCAACACAATATGGTAAAGCATTTATCCTTCAATTAAAAATAAACAATTGACATGAATCTACCATGGGTGTACATGTGTTCCCAAACATGAACTCCCCTCCCATCTCCCTCCCCATAATGTATGGCAAAACCAATACAGTATTGTAAAGTAAAATAAAGTAAAAATAAAAATTAAAAAAAAGAAAAAAAAGAGATAAGGCAAAACAGTTATGGATGAAATACTTTTAAGAGAAAAAATTCTGGTAGTTGCTTAAGGACACATAGAAGAAAATGTGATAGATTACCATGGTAAATTTCGTTGTGGTGAAATGGATGTGAGAATGTGAGAGAATAGTAAAAATAGCTGTTTGTTGCTGTTGTTTAAAAAATAAATAAATAAACAATTGCTTTAAATTGCAGAGTAAGAAACACCTCCAAACTCATTATGAGGTACTTATCACCCTGATACCAAAACCAGACAAAATCAACACACACACAAAAGAGAAATACAGGACAATATCACTGAATAACATAGATGCAAAAATCCTCAACAAAATTTTAGTGAATAGAATTCAACAACACATTAAAATGATCATGCACCATGATCAAGTCAGGTTTATCCCAGGGATGCTGCTGCTGCTGCTACATCACTTCAGTCATGTCCAACTCTGTGCGACCCTATAGACGGCAGCCCACATGGCTCTGCTGTCCCTGGGATTCTCCAGGCAAGAACACTGGAGTGGATTGCCATTTCCTTCTCCAATGCATGAAAGTGAAAAGTGACAGTGAAGTCACTCAGTCATGTCTGACTCTTCACAACCTCATGGAATGCAGCCTACCAGTAGGCTCCTCTGTCCATGGGATTTTCCAGACAAGAGTACTGGAATGGGGTGTCATTACCTTCTCCATCCCAGGGATGCAAGTGCCTTTAATATATGCAAATAAATTTATATGATACACCATATTACCAAATTAAAAGATAAAAAAATATGATAATCTCAATAGATAGAGAAAAAGCCTCTGACAAACTTTGGCACCCTTTTATGATTAAAAAAAAAAAAACTTTTCAAAAAACGGACATATAAGAAATCTACCTCATTACTCTAAAGACCATATGTGATAAACCCACAACAAACATTACGCTCAATGGTGAAAAGCTGAAAGCATTCCCTCTAAGATCATGAACAACACAAGTGTGTTCACTCTCATCACTATTATTCAACATAGTTTTGGAAGTCCTAACTATGGTAATCAGAGAAAAGAAAAAAAGAAAGAAATGCAGATTGGAAAAGAAGATGCAAAATTTTCACTGTTTAAAGATGACATGATCCTTTATACAGAAAACCCTAAAGACACACTCAGAAAATTACTAGAGTTAATCAATGAATATAGTAAAGCCCCAGGATACAAAATTAGTACACAGAATTTGCTTTTATTCCTATATATTAACAATGAAAAACCAGAAATAGAACGAAAGGAATCAATCTCATTGACCACTGCAATAAAAAGAATAAAATATCTAGGAATAAATCTACCAAGGAGACAAAAAAGCTGTATAAAGAAAACTATAAAACAGTGATGAAAGAAATCAAAGACAACATAAGCATATGGAGAGATATTCCATGTTCTTGGGTTGGAAAAATCAATACTGTGAAACTGACTATACAACCAAATACAACCAACAAGTTCAGTGCAATCCCTATCAAGTTACCAATGAGATTTTTCACAGAACTAGGAGGAAAAAAATCTCACATTTCATAAGGAAACACAAAATACCCCAAACAGCCAAAGCAGTCTTGAGAAAGAAGAATGGAGCTGTAGGAATCAACTTTCCTGACTTCAGACTATACTACAAAGCTACAGTCATCAACACATTATGGTACTGGAGAAAAAAAAAAAGAAATTCAAACCATTAGAAAAAGATAGATCAGTTCAGTTCAATTCAGTCGCTCAGGCATGTCCAACTCTTTGCGACCCCATGAATCACAGCACGCCAGGCCTCCCTGTCCATCACCAACTCCCGGAGTTCACTCAGACTCACGTCCATCGAGTCAGTGATGCCATTCAACCATCTCATCCTCTGTCGTCCCCTTCTCCTCCTGCCCCCAATCCCTCCCAGCATCAGAGTCTTTCCAATGAGTCAACTTTTCGCATGAGGTGGCCAAAGTACTGGAGTTTCAGCTTTAGCATCATTCCTTCCAAAGAAATCCCAGGGCTGATTTCCTTCAGAATGGACTGGTTGGATCTCCTTGTAGTCCAAGGGACTCTCAGAAGTCTTCTCCAACACCGCAGTTCAAAAGCATAATCAATTCTTCGGTGCTCAGCCTTCTTCACAGTCCAACTCTCACATCCATACATGACCACTAGAAAAACCATAGCCTTGACTAGACGGACCTTAGTCGGCAAAGTATTGTCTCTGTTTTTCAATATGCTATCCAGGTTGATCATAACTTTCCTTCTAAGGAGTAAGTGTCTTTTAATTTCAAAGCTGCAGTCATCATCTGCAGTGATTTTGGAGCCCCAAAAAATAAACTCTGACACTATTTCCACTATTTCTCCGTCTATTTGCCATGAAGTGATGGGACCGGATGCCATGATCTTCGTTTTCTGAATATTGGGCTTTAAGTCAACTTTTTCACTCTCCTCTTTCACTTTCATCAAGAGGCTTTTTAGTTCCTCTTCACTTTTTGCCATAAGGGTGGTGTCATCTGCATATCTGAGGTTATTGACATTTCTCCCAGCAATCTTGATTCCAGCTTGTTTTTCTTCCAGTCCAGCGTTTCTCATGATGTCCTCTGAGATAGCCCAGAGATAAACCCATGCACCTATGGTTATGTTATTTTTGACACAGAAGACAATAATATACAATGAGCTAAGAGAGCTGCTGCAATAAGTTGTGCTGGGAAAACTGGACAGCTATGTGTAAAAGAATGAAATTAGAACACTTCTTAACACCATACAAAAAGACAAACTCAATATAGATTATAGACATAAATGTAACACCAGAAACTGTAAAACTCTTAGAGGAAAACATAGGCAGAACACTTGATGACATAAATCAAAGCAATATCCTCTATGACCCACGTCTTAGACTAATAGAAATAAAAGCAACAATAAACAAGTGGGTCCTAGTTAAACTTAAAAACTTTTGCACAGCAAAGGTAACTATAAACAATGCAAAAAGACAATTTTTAGAATGGGAGAAAATAACAGCAAGTTAAACAACTGACAAAAGGATAACTTTCCAAAATATACAAGCAGCACATACAACTCTGTATGCGAGACAGCAAAAGAGACGCAGATGTATAGAACACTCTTTTGGACTCTGTGGGTGAGGGAGAGGGTGGGATGATTTGGGAGAATGGCATTGAAACATGTATAATATCATAAATGAAATGAATTGCCAGTCCAGTTTTTATGCAGGATACAGGATGCTTGGGGCTGGTGCACTGGGATGACCCAGAGGGATGGTACGGGGAGGGAGGAGGGTGGGGGGTTCAGGACGGGGAACAGGCGTACACCTGTGGTGGATTCATGTTGATGTATGGCCAAACCAATACAATATTGTAAAGTAATTAGCCTCCAATGAAAATAAATAGATGTATATTAAAAATATATATATCAGAAAAACAACCAACCAAATCAAAAGTGGGAAAATGCCTACACAGACATTTCTCCAAAGAGGACATACAGATGGCTAATAAACACATGAAAAGATGCTCAACATCATTCACTGTTAGGAAAATGAAAATCAAAAAAGTGAGATATTACATCACACTTGTCAGAATGTTTATCATCAAAAAGTCTACAAAAAGAAAATGTGGAGGGGTGTGGAGTTAAAGGAACTCTCTTGCACTGTTGACCACTTCTAATTTGCCTTGATTCATGGGCCTAACATTCCAGGTTCCTATATAATATTGCCCTTTACAGCATCGGACCTTGCTTCTATCACCAGTCCCATCCAAAACTGGGTGTTGTTTTTGCTTTGGCTGCATCCCTTCACTCTTTCTGGAGTTATTTCTCCACTGATCATCTGTAGCATATTGGGCACCTACAAACCTAGGGAGTTCATCTTTCATTGTCCTATCTTTTTGCCTTTTCATGCTGTTCATGGGGTTCTCAAGGCAAAAATACTGAAGTGATTTCCCATTCCCTTCTCCAGTGGACCACATTCTGCCAGACCTCTCCGCCATGACCCGTCTGTCTTCGGTGGCCCCACACGGCATGGCTTAGTTTCACTGAGTTAAACAAGCTGTGGTCTGTGTGATCAGATTGGCTAGTTTCTGTCTTCTTGCCCTCTGAGGCCCTCTCTCAGTGCCTACAATCTTACTTGGGTTTCCCTTACCTTGGACATAGGGTATCTCTTCACGGCTGCTCCAGCAAAGCTCAGCTGACACTGGTTACCTTGCACATGGAGTAGCTCCTCTCAGCCGCCGCCCCTGACCTTGGACTTGGGGTAGCACTTCTTGGCCGCACTTCTGCACTGTCCATCGCAGCCGCCACACTTCTGTGCCATCCTGTGCAGCCACCAGATGTTAAGTCCATGAATCAAGGCAAATTGGAAGTGGTCAAACAAGAGATGTCAAGAGTGAACATCGACATTCCAGGAATCAGAGAACTAAGATGGACTGAAATGAGTGAATTTAACTCAGATGGCCATCATATCTACTACGGTGGGTAAGAATCCCTTGGAAGAAATGGAGTAACCATAAAGGCCAACAAAAGAGTCCAAAATGCAGTACTTGGATGCAATCTCAAAATGAGAGAATGACCTCTGTTCATTCCCAAGGCAAACCATTCAATATCATGGTAATCCAAGTCTATGCCCCGACCAGTGATGCTAAAGAAGCTGAAGTTGAACAGTTTTATGAAGACCTATAAGACCTTTTAGAACTAACACCCAAAAAAGATGTCATTTTTGTTATAGGGGACTGGAATGCAAAAGTAGGAAGTCAAGAAACACCTGGAGTCACAGGCAAATTTGGCCTTGGAATGTGGAATAAAGCAGGGCAAAGGCTAATAGAGTTTTGCCAAGAGAACGCACTGGTCATAGCAAACATGTTCTTCCAATAACACAAGAGAAGACTCTACACATAGACATCCCCGGATGGTCAACACTGAAATCAGATTGATTATATTCTTTGCAGCCAAAGATGGAGAAGTTCTATACAGTCAGCAAAAACAAGACCAGGAGCTGACTGTAGCTCAGATCATGAACCCCTTACTGCCAAATTCAGAATGAAATTGAAGAAAGTGCAGAAAACCACTAGACCATTCAGGTATGACCTAAATAAAATCCCTTATTAACCATATAGTGGAAGTGAGAAATAGATTTAAGGGACTAGATCTGACAGACAGAGCGCCTAATGAACTATGGATGGAGGTTCGTGACACTGTACAGAAGACAGGAATCAAGACCATCCACAAGAAAAAGAAATGCAAAAAAGCAAAATGGCTGTCTGAGGGGGCCTTACAAATAGCTGTGAAAAGAAGAGAAGCAAAAAGCAAAGGAGAAAAATAATGATATACCCGTTTGAATGCAGAGTTGCAAAGAATAGCAAGGAGAGATAAGAAAGCCTTCCTCAGTGATCAATGCAAAGAAATAGAGGGAAACAATAGAATGGGAAAGACTAGAGATCTCTTCAAGAAAGTGAGAGATACCAAGAGAACATTTCATGCAAAGATGGGTTCAATAAAGGAAAGAAATGATATGGACCTAACAGAAGCTAAAGATATTAAGAAGAGGTGGCAAGAATACACAGAAGAACTGTACAAAAGGATCTTCACAACCCAGGTAATCACAATGGTGTGATCACTCACCTTCAAATGGGCCTTAGGAAGAATCACTGCAAACAAAGCTAGTGGAGGTGATGGAATTCCAGTTGAGCTATTTCAAATCCTGAAAGATGATGCTGTGAAAGTGCTGCATTCAATCTGCCACCACATTTGGAAAACTCAGCAGTGGCCACAGGACTGGAAAAGGTCAGTTTTCATTCCAATCCCAAAGAAAGGCAATGCTAAAGAATGCTTAAACTACTGCACAATTGCCTTCATCTCACACACTGGTAAAGTAATGTTCAAAATTCTCCAATGAAGGCTTCAGAAATATGTGAACAGTGAACTTCCAGATGTTCAAGCTGGTTTTAGAAAAGGCAGAGGAACGAGAGATCAAATTGCCAACACCCACTAGATCATTGAAAAAGGAAGAGAGTTCCAGAAAAGCATCAGTTTCAGCTTTATTGACTATACCAAAGCCTTTCACTGTGTGGATCACAATAAACTTTGGAAAATTCTGAAAGAGATGGAAATACCAGACCACCTGACCTGCCTCTTGAGAAACCAACATGCAGGTCAGGTAGCAACAGTTAGAACTGGAAATGGAACAACAGACTGGTTCCAAATTGGGAAAGAAGTACATCAAGGCTATATACAGTCACCCTGCTTATTTAACTTATATGCAGAGTACATAATGAGAAATGCTGGGCTGGAGGAAACACAGACTGGAATCAAGATTGCTGGGAGAGATATCAATAACCTCAGATATGCAGATGACACCACTCTTATGGCAGAAAGTGAAGAAGAACTAAAGAGCCTCTTGATGAAAGTGAAAGAGGAGAGTGAAAATGTTGGCTTAAAGCTCAACATTCAGAAAACGAAGATCATGGCATCCAGTCCCATCACTTCATGGCAAATAGACAGAGAAATAGTGGCTGACTTTATTTTTCTGGGCTCCAAAATCACTGCAAATGGTGATTGAAACCATGAATTTAAAAGACACTTACTCCTTGGAAGGAAAGTAATGACCAACCTAGACAGCATATTAAAAAGTAGAGACATTTCTTTGCCAACAAAGGTCCATCTAGTCAAGGCTATGGTTTTTCCAGTGGTCATGTATGGATGTGAGAGTTGGACTATAAAGAAATCTCAGTGCAAAAGAATTGATGCTTTTGAACTGTGGTGTTGTAGAAGACTCTTGAGAGTCCCTTGGACTGCAAGGAGATCCAACGAGTCTATCCTAAAGGAGATCAGTCCTGGGTGTTCATTGGAAGGACTGATGCTGAAGCTGAAACTCCAATACTTTGGCCACCTGATGCAAAGAGCTCACTCATTTGAAAAGACCCTGATGCTGGGAGGGATTGAGGGCAGGAGGAGAAGGGGACGACAGAGTACGAGATTGTTGAATGGCATCACTGACAATATGGACATTGGTTTGTGTGTCCTCTGGTAGTTGGTAATGGACAGGGAGGCCTGGCATGCTGCAGTTCATGGCTTTGCAAAGAGTCGGACACGGCTGAGTGCCTGAACTGAAATGAACTGAACTGTGCTTGCACTGTTGGTGGGAATGTACGTTGATATGCAAACACTATGGAGAAAAGCATGAAGAGTCCATTAAGAAAAACGTGAATATAACAATCATATGACCCAGCAATCCCACTACTAAGCATATACCCTGAGGAAAGCAGAATTGAAAAACTCACATGTACCCTAATGTTCATTGCAGCACTATTTACAATAGCTAGCACATGAAATCCACATTGAATCACAAGGAAAACCAGTTCCAAAGAATGCTCAAACTACCACACAATTGCACTCATCTCACACACTAGCAAAGTAATGCTCAAAATTCTCCAAGCCAGGCTTCAACAGTACATGAACCAAGAACTTCCAGATGTTCATCCTGGATTTAAAAAAGCCAAACGAATCAGAGATCAAATTGCCAACATCCGTCTAATCATAGAAACAGCAAGAGAGTTCTAGAAAAACATCTACTTCTGCTTTATTGATTATGCCAAAGCCTTTGTGTGGATCACAACATACGGTGGAAAACTCTTAAAGAGATGAGAATATCAGACCACCTTACCTCCCTCCTGAAAAATCTGTATGCATGTCAAGAAGCAACAGTTAGAACTGGACATGAAAAATCAGACTGGTTCCAAATTGGGAAAGAAGTACATCAAGGCTATATACTGTCACCCTGCTAATTTAACTTATATGCAGAGTACATCATGCAAAATGCCAGGCTGGATGAAGCACAAGCTGGAATCAAGATTACCAGGAAAAATCTCAATAAGCTCAGCTATGCAGATGACAGCACCCTTATGGCAGAAATTGAAGAACTAAAGAGCCTCTTGATGAAAGTGAAAGAGGAAAGTGAAAAAGTTGGCTTAAAACTCAACATTGAAAAAATGCCAGATCATAGCATCCAGTCCCGTCATCTCATGGCAAATAGATGGGGAAACAATGGAAACCCATGACAGACATTATTTGGGTGGGGCTCCAAAATCACTACAGATGAAGGCTTCAGCCATGAAATTAAAAGACGCTTGCTGCTTGGAAAAAAAAAAGCTAGATAAACCTAGACAGTATATTAAAAAGCAGAGAAATTTCTTTGCCAACAAAAGTCCATATAGTGAAAGCTATGGTTTTTCCATTAATCATGTATGGATGTCAGAGATGGATTATAAAGAAAGCTGAGTGCTGAAGAATTAATGCTTTTTGAACTGTGCTGTTGGAAATGACTCTTGAGAGTCCCTTGGACTGAAAGGAGATCAAACAAGTCAATCCTAAAGGAAATCAGTCCTGAATATTCTTTGGAAGGACTAATACTGAAGCTGAAATTCCAATACTTTGGCCACCTGATGCGAAGTGCTGACTCAATGGAAAAGACTCTGATTCTGGGAAAGATTGAAGGTAGGAAGAGAAAGGGACATCAGAGGATGAGATCTTTGGATGGCATCACTGGCTCAATGGACCTGAGTTTGAGCAAGTTCTGGATGTTGGTAATGGACAGGGAAGCCTGGCATGCTGCAGTCCATGGGGTCACAAACACTTGGATATATTACTAAGCAACTGAACCAAACACATGGAAGCAACCTATATGTCTACCATCAGATGAGTAGATAAAGAAGCTGTGGTACATATATACAATGGAATATCTCTCCGTCCTTAAATAGAATGAATTTGAGCCAGTTCTAATGAGATGGATGAACATAGAGCCTATTTATACAGAGAGAAAAAGCAAATATTGTATACTAACATATATAAATACATACACACACATTATATATATATATATGTATATATATATATATATATATACATAGAATCTACAAAGATGGTACTGATGAAATTATTTGCCAGGCATCAGTGGAGACACAGACATCAAGAGCAGACTTATCAACATGGTGAAGAGGGGGGAAGAAGACAGTGGGGTGTATGGAGAGTGTAACATGGAAACATACATTGCCATATGTAAAATAGATAGTCAATGGGAATTTACTATATGACTCAAGGAACTCAAACTGGGGCTCTGTAACAACCTAGAGGGATGGGATTGAGAGGGAAGTGGGAGGGAGGTTTAAAAGGTTGGGACATATGTATACTTATGACTAATTCATGTTGATGTTTGAAAGAAACCAACACAATACTGTAAAGTAATTATCTTTCAATTAAAAAATAGCATTATTCACAATAGCTCCCAAGTGGAAACAACTGAAGTGTACATTAACTGATGGACAAAGAAAATATACCATAATAGAATATTATTTGACAATAAAAAGGAATGCAAGCACGGTTTACAACAGCCAAGATATGGAAGCAACCTAAATGTTCATTAACAGAGGAATGCATAAAGGAGGGGCAGTACATATTTACAATTAAATATTACTCAGCCATCAAAAAGAATGAAATAATGTCATTTGCAGCAATATGGATGTGGACCTTAAAATTGTCATTAGAAAAGACCCTGATGATGGGAAAGATTGAAGGCAGGAGGAGAAGGGGACGACAGAGGACAAGATGGTTAGATGGCATCACAGACTCCATGGACATGAGTTTGAGTAGGCTCCAGGAGACAGTAAAGTCTGGAGTGCTACAGTCCATAGGGTCACAGAGTCAGTCACAACTGAGCAACAGCAAAAATTGTCATACTGAGTGAAATAAGTTAGACAGAGAAGTAGAAACATCATATGACATCCCTTATATGAGGAATCTAAAAAAGCATGATACAAATGAACTTATTTATAAAACCAAAACACACTGACAGACTTAAGAGAATGAACTTATGGTTGCAGCAGCAGTGGGGAGGGGAGGATGGAGGAACAGATAGTTAGGGAGTTTGGGATGGACAGGTACACACTGCTATATTTAAGACAGATAACTAACAGGGAACTCTATTCAAAGCTATGTGGCAGCCTAGGTGGGAAGGGTTTTGGGGGAGAATGGATACATTTATATGTATGGCTGAAGTGCTTTGTTATCCAACTGAAACTACTATAACATTGTTAATCCACTATACTCCAATACAAAATAAAAATGTTTTAAATTAAAAATAAATAAATTTTAAAAAGAATACACTGAATGAACTAAAGAATTCAGAAGAAAGCTATAACAACAGACTTGGTCAATCAGAAAAATGAATATACAAGCTAGAAGACAGGTGACTTAAAACCTTCAAGTCAGAGGAGCAAAAGGGAAAACGAATAAGAAAAGAGTAAAGAAATCCTGCATGAATTATGGGATAGCATTAAAAGAAATAATCTTCACATTATTTATTCCCAGAAGAGAGAAAAAGAGAAAGAAGCAGAAAATGTATTTAAAGGCATGATCATTTAGAACTTTCTAAGTTTGAGCAGAGATCTGTACATCAAGTTCACAATGTTAAACAATGTTAATTGGTCACTCAACTATTTCAGTACCAAATTATCTTCTCTAAGACACGTTATAATAAAACAGTACAAGATGAAAGACAAAGACATAATTTTAAAAACAGCAAGAGAAAGAAATTTCTCCATATTAGGAAACCTCCATAAATTCATCAGTAGATTTCACAGCAGAGACCTTGCTGGTCAGGAGAAAGTGGGATGACATAATAAAAGTGCTATTAGAATAAAACTACCATCCAAGAACACTCCCTTTTAAAGATGTCTTTCAATCATAAAGGAGAGATACAGACTTCCCCAAACAAGCAAAAGTTTAGGGAGTTCATCGACACTACTTCTGCCTTACAAGAAATTTTAAAAGGATTTCTTCAAACTGAAATGAAAGGACAATAATTAGTAACATGAAGTACACAATTTTTTAAAAGCAATCAAATTTTAAATGCATATAGTCAAATTCAGAACATTCAAATATTGTAATATGTTAGTGTGTTTATAACTCAACTTTAGTATAAAGAACCAAATGAAAATCTTTATTAAAATAACTATAACTACAATAATTTCTTCATGAATGCACAGTACAAAATGATGCAAATTGTAGCAACAAAATTGTAAAATATTAGGATAAGTATAAAATATTAGGAAAGGTATGGCTGTTTGCATACAATAAAATTTAAGTCGTTATCACCTAAAAGTAGTGTTATAAGATGTTTTGTGTAAGCCAAGCCTCCTGGTAGCCACAAAGCAAAAACCTACAAAAGATACACAAAATATAAAGGAATCAAAGGAAGTCACTTCACAAAGTCACCAACTTACAAAGATAACAAAAGAGGAAAAAAAGGTACAGAGAAACTACATAACAGCAAGAAAACAATAAGATGCCATCAGTAAGTCTTTACCAATAATTATTTTATTTGTTTATGGATAAAATTTTCAAATCAAAAGATAGAGGCACTGAATAAATTTGAAAATAAGATACAACTCTATACTGCCCATAAGAATTTCACTTCAACTTTAAGGACACACAAGTGACAAAAATGAAGGGATAGAAAAAGGTACTCCATGCAAATGGAAACTGAAAGGTCAGAGATAGATAAAGAGGTAAGATACAATAGACTTTAAGTCAAAAAGTGTAATGAGACAAAAATTACAGTGATAGAAGAATCAAGTTTTTAAGAGGCTGTAACAATTATAATTAAATATACACTCAGAAGTAGAGCATCTAAATATATTAAGCAAATACTACCAGATTTGAAAAGAGAAATAAATGGAAAAACAGACCCTAATAGAGTGATAGTAGATGACTTCAGTATTCCACTTTCAATAAAGGATAGATCATCCAGACAGAAAATCCAATAAGGAAATACTTGATTTGAACTATATCTTAGTCCACATTGACACAATAGGAATATATAGAATATTCCACCAAACAGTACCAAAATACACATACTTCTCAAGCACACACAGAATATTCTACAGGATAGATAACTTTAGGTCAAAAACCAAGCTTTAGAAAATGTAAGAAAATTGAAATCATATCAAATCTTTTATGAACAAAGTGTATGGAATATACAACACAAGCAAACTGGAAAAATTACAATTACAAAATTTACAAATTACAAAAATTAGTAATTACACACTTGAATAACGAATGAACCACAAAAGAAAAGGAAACAAAAAAGCATCTTGAAGCAAATTAAAATGTAACTGCAATATATCAAAACACGGGATGCAGCAAAAATAGATTTGAGAGGGAAATTTATAGCAATAAATGCCGACATTAAGAAAAACAGAAGACATGGAGTGGCTATACTGGTGAAGTAGGAAGACCCTGAGCTTACCTCCTCCCATGGGCACACCAAAATTGCAACTGTTTACAGAAAAATCATCAAAGAAAACAAGCTGAAGACTAGTAGAAAAGATCTTCACAACTAAAATTATAAAATAGTAATGACAATGATACAGGCAAGTGATTTGACAATGTGCTAGTCAAAACCCACAACCTCAGGTAGGCAATGCACAAATGGAGGATTAATCATAATTGCAGTGATTCTACCCAAGAAGCAAGGTATCAGAGCCCCACATCAGGCTTCCTAGCCCAGGGATACTGCACAAAGAAAACGAATACCCAGAACATTGGTATTTAAGGCTAGAAGGCCTGCTTTTGGAGAACGAAAAGGCTGTGGGTAACAGAGACTCTTAAAGGGCACACACAAAATCTGACACCTAAGACAGTAATTTGAAAGACATCTGATTCAGACTCACTTGCTGATCTTCAAGTGCTCTGGGAGAGGCAGGAGGCAACTAAGACACAACCTGAGGACATAGACACTGGCAGTAGTCATCTTGGTGAGCTCATTCTACCACAAGGACACTGGTGTGAGCAAATACTATTCTGGAATCCTCCCTATAGGTTTTTAGTGTCAGGACACAGCCCCTTCCATCAGCCTGCTGACATAAGTCTTAGGACCCTTGAACTCAAGCAACTAGTGATGCAAAGACATAGATTCACCAACAGGAAGTCTGGAAGCAACCATAGACTCTCCCACACCCCTGCCCCGAGGCTCCCAGTTGCACTAGGTCATGACACCCCAAGAGGGGTCTTTTTGTAGCCCTAGGAACCCTAAGCCAGCCATATTGGGACATACCATGCCTAGTGGGCCAACACTAGGCCCAGGACCTGGCTGTATATATCAATGTGTGGGCACCAACCCCTTGTCTCCCTGGGCTCTTGCCTTGTCCAGCAGAGGGTATGTATCAGTTTAGAAACAACTTTCCTCTCAGTCAGTGGCCCTGTGACCTGGCCCCACTCACCTGTGGACTGACATCAGCTCTGGGATCCCTGAGCTGGCAGTGAACTAACAGCACCAGGAACTACCTGAGTCTCTGAAGTTATCTCCTATGTGACCTTGTCCAAACCAGCATGGGTCAGCAGCCAGCCTCTGCACTTGAAAGAGTCTGGCAACCAACTGGGCCAGGGAAAATTATGCCTAATCACATGTCTAGAGTAGTTGGCCTCACTGTGAAAGAATAACCCACTCACACACATAAAGGGCAACTCTAGAGGACATAGATCTGTTGAAAAGAGGGGAGTGTGTGGCTGAACCTCATAGAATGTCTCCTACATAATGCTACCTCTCTCAGATTGTGAAATATAACAAACTTACATGATACATGAACATAAACACAGAGAATCAGGCAGGCAAAATAAAATTACAGATTATTTTTGAAATGAAAACAAAAACAAGATTACCGCCCCCACAAGAGCTAAGTGAAGAGATAATTAATCTCCGCAATAAAGAACTCAAGGTAATGATCCTAATGATCTTCAAAGAACTCAAAAGAAGAATGGAAGAACACAGTAAGAAGAGTAACAAAAGTTATGTAAAGAAGAACCAAACAAATCTAAAGAATACAATATCTGAAATAAATAATATTTATTATTTTTTAGGAATCAACAGTTGATCAGATGATTCAGAGAAATGGATTAGCAAAATATAAGACAGAATCGTGGAAATTGCATAACATGAATAGAAGAAAAGAAAAAAAAAATTAAATGAGGGCAGCTTAAGAGACCTCTGAGACAACATCAAGTATATTAATGTTTCCATTGTAGGGGTCCCAGAAGAAAAAGAAAGAGAGCAGGGAACTTATTTGAAAACATAATTGCTGAAAAATTCCCTAACATGGGAAAGTAATCAAATATCCATGTCCAGGAAACAAAGGGTCTCAAACAAGATCCACCCAAAGAGGAATGCAACAAGATTCATTGTAATTAAAATGACAAAAGTTAAAGATGAAGTGAAAATATTAAAAGCAGGAAGGAAAAATCAGCAAGTACTAACAATGGAGCTCCCATAAGGCTATCAACTGACATTTCAAGAGAAAATATACAGGTTAGAAGGGGATGGCATGGTATATTTAAAGTAAAGAAAGGGGAAAAAAATGCAATACTCTACACAGCAAAGCTATCTTTCAAGTTTGAACAGGAGATCAAAGGCTTTACAGACAAGCAAAAGGTAAATCAGTTGAGCACCATGAAACCAGCTTTACAGGAAATGTTAAAGGGGCTTCTTAAGTGGAAAAGAAAGGCCACAAATAGCAATATAAAAATTATGAAAGAAAATTTCATTAGTAAAGACAAATATGCAGTAAAGGTACTACAAAAAAACATACAGAAAGCTAATAAGGATAAAAGGCAAAAAGGCAATAAAATCACATACATCCAGAAAAAGAACCTAAGGAATACACAAAATAAAAATGATGTAAAATACATGTCAATACATTGGAGGGAGGATAAAATTCAGGGATTTTATAATACATTTGAACTTAGATCAGAGGGAGATGATGGACAGGGAATATTCCATCCAAAAGCAGCAAAATACACATTCTTTTAAGTGCACATTGAACTTTCTCCACTATAGAATGCATGCTATGCACAAAGCAAATCTTGATAAATTTAAAAAGATTGAAATCATATCAAGCATCTTTTTTGACCATAAACATACTATTTTGCTGAAAGTTTTACTTTAGTTTTAGATTAGAAGGATTCGTTAACAAAAGAAACCACTCGTTACACAAAAATAAACAATTTCACTTTTAAGAGAGAATTATTTAACTTAATTTCAATATGCAGTCATGAGTCGTCTTGCAAGCACACCAGTTGTACCAGTAGTCAAAATTGGCACTTTAGATAAGGAGAGTGTCAGCCTTGGCCCAGCCCCTGCCGGCTCTCTGGCGAAATCTGGTGACGTCCACAGAGAAAACAAAACAGCAATTTTAAAGTTAAAGAAAACTTAGAATTTCATTTTATGCTATGCACACTGCATGATGATATCAGTTTTTACTAAACCTCAAATTATAAGCCAGTATGCCTCCATTAACTGCCCAATTTGAAGTCTCACCTGCAATATGGACACACCACCTAGGGCCACCAGGGCCTTTAACCCATCTGGGGACTCCAGATTGCTATTACTCAGGCACTTTCAAGTCTCAATGTAGGTCTCAGCCAGTTTGCGTGATATATATGCTGTTACTCTCTATATTTCTATAGTCTTTTCTTTAG
>NW_017194405.1:0-9366 GCF_001704415.2 Capra hircus
TGCTCAGAGCCCGATCTGGCAGAGTTCCTGGCGCGAGGCTGCTCTGCCGGGGGCTAGCCTTGCCCAGACTTGCCTTGCTTTTAGGCTGCCTCTCCAGGAAGGAGCAGGCAGCAGGAGCCTGGGAGTCCACTGGCGCCTTTCTTGCCTCAGCTCCAATCCTGCCTTGCCTTTGCACTTAGGTCCCAGTCCTCCTTAAGGAGAGCTTAGGGGCTGGTGGGTTGCACACTGCCAAGGGCTCCAGCAGTGAGAATTCTGTCAGAGGGAAGGGAAGGGCAACTGCAGGGCTCCTCCAGCGGTTGCTTGGCCGCCCAGATTCAGCGCCACACGGAGAGCACCAGGCTCCCAGGGCCCCTGGCTGGGGTTTTCAGCCCCGCACACACGGAGGCTGATTCCTTGGGTGCCCAGAAAGTGTATGACAGACGTAGGTTCCCTAGCACTCTCCTCCCCAGCAGAGACATGTGCAGGTGTTTGGGGCCTGATCCTGCGTGTCTGGGTTCCTGCCCACAGCCCCAACTCAGGGGAAGCAGCCCCTGAGGCAAGACCTGCTGGAGGAGCCCTGCGCCCCCGCCTGATAGGCGAGTGCACAGCCAGCAGGGAAGCGAGCCTCCTCGGGGGAAGAGGAGGCAGCAAGTCCCCGTCAAGCTGAAATCCCTGCTTACACGAAGCTAAGTGCGACTCCAGTACGGCAGATCTCTAGCTCTGTTCAGAGGCCCGATCTGGCAGAGTTCCTGGCACCAAGATGCTCTGCCATAGGCGAGCCTTGCGCAGACTTGCCTTGCTTTAAGGCTCCCTCCCCAGGAAGGAGCAGGCTGTGTGAGGCTCGGAAACGCCACTGGCGCCTTCCTGGCTTCAGCTCTACCCCTGCCTTGCCTTTGCACTTAGGTCCCAAGCGTCCTTGAGGAGGCTTAGGGGCTGGTGGGTTGCACACTGCCAAGGGCTCCAGCAGTGAAAGCTCTGTCAGAGGGAAGCGAAGGGCAACAGCAGGGCTCCTTCAGCGGTTCCTTGGCCGCCCAGACAAAGCTCCGCACGGAGAGCACCAGGTTCCAAGGGCCCCTGGCTGGGTTTTGCATCCCCACACTCCCAGAGGCTGACTCCGTGGGTGCCTAGAAAGTGTGTGAGAGACGTAGGTTCCCTAGCACTCTCCTCCCCAGCAGAGACATGTGCAGGTGGTTGGGGCCTTATCCTGCGTGTCTGGGTTCCCGCCCACAGCCCAACTCAGGGGAAGCAGCCCCTGAGGCAAGACCTGCTGGAGGAGCCCTGCGCGCCCGCCTGATAGGCGAGAGCACAGCCAGCAGTGTAGCGAGCCTCCTCGGAGAAGAGGAGGCAGCCGAGCCCAGTCAAGAGGAAAGCCCTGCTTGCACGGAGCTAAGTGGGCCTCCAGTACGGCAGAGCTCTAGCTCTGCTCAGAGCCCCGATCTGGCAGAGTTTCTGGCGCGAGGCTGCTCGGCCGGGGGGCTCGCCTTGCCCAGACTTGCCTTGCTTTTAGGCTCCCTCCCCAGGAAGGAGCTGTCTGAGCGAGCCTGGGAGACGCCACTGGTGCCTTCCTTGCCTCAGCTCCAATCCTGCCTTGCCTTTGCACATAGCCAGGCGTTTGGGAGGGCTTAGGGGTGGTGGGTTGCACACTGCCAAGGGCTTCAGCAGAGAGCTCTGTCAGAGGGAAGGAAGGGCAACTGCAGGGCTCCTCCAGCGGTTCTAGGCCGCCTAGAATCAGCGCCGCACGAGAGCACCAGGCTCCCAGGGCCCCTGGCTGGGTTTTCAGCCCCGCACACACGGAGGCTGATTCCTTGGGTGCCCAGAAAGTGTATGACAGACGTAGGTTCCCTAGCACTCTCCTCCCCAGCAGAGACATGTGCAGGTGTTTGGGGCCTGATCCTGCGTGTCTGGGTTCCTGCCCACAGCCCCAACTCAGGGGAAGCAGCCCCTGAGGCAAGACCTGCTGGAGGAGCCCTGCGCCCCCGCCTGATAGGCGAGTGCACAGCCAGCAGGGAAGCGAGCCTCCTCGGGGGAAGAGGAGGCAGCCCAGCCCCGTCAAGTTGAAAGCCCTGCTTGCACGGAGCTAAGTGCGCCTCCAGTACGGCAGAGCTCTAGCTCTGCTCAGAGCCCCGATCTGGCAGAGTTCCTGGCGCGAGGCTGCTCTGCCGGGGGCTAGCCTTGCCCAGACTTGCCTTGCTTTTAGGCTGCCTCTCCAGGAAGGAGCAGGCAGCAGGAGCCTGGGAGTCGCCACTGGCGCCTTTCTTGCCTCAGCTCCAATCCTGCCTTGCCTTTGCACTTAGGTCCCAGTCCTCCTTAAGGAGAGCTTAGGGGCTGGTGGGTTGCACACTGCCAAGGGCTCCAGCAGTGAGAATTCTGTCAGAGGGAAGGGAAGGGCAACTGCAGGGCTCCTCCAGCGGTTGCTTGGCCGCCCAGATTCAGCGCCACACGGAGAGCACCAGGCTCCCAGGCCCCTGGCTGGGGTTTTCAGCCCCGCACACACGGAGGCTGATTCCTTGGGTGCCCAGAAAGTGTATGACAGACGTAGGTTCCCTAGCACTCTCCTCCCCAGCAGAGACATGTGCAGGTGTTTGGGGCCTGATCCTGCGTGTCTGGGTTCCTGCCCACAGCCCCAACTCAGGGGAAGCAGCCCCTGAGGCAAGACCTGCTGGAGGAGCCCTGCGCCCCCGCCTGATAGGCGAGTGCACAGCCAGCAGGGAAGCGAGCCTCCTCGGGGAAGAGGAGGCAGCAAGTCCCCGTCAAGCTGAAATCCCTGCTTACACGAAGCTAAGTGCGACTCCAGTACGGCAGATCTCTAGCTCTGTTCAGAGGCCCGATCTGGCAGAGTTCCTGGCACCAAGATGCTCTGCCATAGGCGAGCCTTGCGCAGACTTGCCTTGCTTTAAGGCTCCCTCCCCAGGAAGGAGCAGGCTGTGTGAGGCTCGGAAACGCCACTGGCGCCTTCCTGGCTTCAGCTCTACCCCTGCCTTGCCTTTGCACTTAGGTCCCAAGCGTCCTTGAGGAGGGCTTAGGGGCTGGTGGGTTGCACACTGCCAAGGGCTCCAGCAGTGAAAGCTCTGTCAGAGGGAAGCGAAGGGCAACAGCAGGGCTCCTTCAGCGGTTCCTTGGCCGCCCAGACAAAGCTCCGCACGGAGAGCACCAGGTTCCAAGGGCCCCTGGCTGGGTTTTGCATCCCCACACTCCCAGAGGCTGACTCCGTGGGTGCCTAGAAAGTGTGTGAGAGACGTAGGTTCCCTAGCACTCTCCTCCCCAGCAGAGACATGTGCAGGTGGTTGGGGCCTTATCCTGCGTGTCTGGGTTCCCGCCCACAGCCTCAACTCAGGGGAAGCAGCCCCTGAGGCAAGACCTGCTGGAGGAGCCCTGCGCCCCGCCTGATAGGCGAGAGCACAGCCAGCAGTGTAGCGAGCCTCCTCGGGAGAAGAGGAGGCAGCCGAGCCCAGTCAAGAGGAAAGCCCTGCTTGCACGGAGCTAAGTGCGCCTCCAGTACGGCAGAGCTCTAGCTCTGCTCAGAGCCCCGATCTGGCAGAGTTTCTGGCGCGAGGCTGCTCGGCCGGGGGCTCGCCTTGCCCAGACTTGCCTTGCTTTTAGGCTCCCTCCCCAGGAAGGAGCTGTCTGAGCGAGCCTGGGAGACGCCACTGGTGCCTTCCTTGCCTCAGCTCCAATCCTGCCTTGCCTTTGCACATAGGTGCCAGGCGTCGTTGGGGAGGGCTTAGGGGTGGTGGGTTGCACACTGCCAAGGGCTTCAGCAGTGAGAGCTCTGTCAGAGGGAAGGAAGGGCAACTGCAGGGCTCCTCCAGCGGTTTCTAGGCCGCCTAGAATCAGCGCCGCACGAGAGCACCAGGCTCCCAGGGCCCCTGGCTGGGGTTTTCAGCCCCGCACACACGGAGGCTGATTCCTTGGGTGCCCAGAAAGTGTATGACAGACGTAGGTTCCCTAGCACTCTCCTCCCCAGCAGAGACATGTGCAGGTGTTTGGGGCCTGATCCTGCGTGTCTGGGTTCCTGCCCACAGCCCCAACTCAGGGGAAGCAGCCCCTGAGGCAAGACCTGCTGGAGGAGCCCTGCGCCCCGCCTGATAGGCGAGTGCACAGCCAGCAGGAAGCGAGCCTCCTCGGGGGAAGAGGAGGCAGCCCAGCCCCGTCAAGTTGAAAGCCCTGCTTGCACGGAGCTAAGTGCGCCTCCAGTACGGCAGAGCTCTAGCTCTGCTCAGAGCCCCGATCTGGCAGAGTTCCTGGCGCGAGGCTGCTCTGCCGGGGGCTAGCCTTGCCCAGACTTGCCTTGCTTTTAGGCTGCCTCTCCAGGAAGGAGCAGGCAGCAGGAGCCTGGGAGTCGCCACTGGCGCCTTTCTTGCCTCAGCTCCAATCCTGCCTTGCCTTTGCACTTAGGTCCCAGTCCTCCTTAAGGAGAGCTTAGGGGCTGGTGGGTTGCACACTGCCAAGGGCTCCAGCAGTGAGAATTCTGTCAGAGGGAAGGGAAGGGCAACTGCAGGGCTCCTCCAGCGGTTGCTTGGCCGCCCAGATTCAGCGCCACACGGAGAGCACCAGGCTCCCAGGTCCCCTGGCTGGGGTTTTCAGCCCCGCACACACGGAGGCTGATTCCTTGGGTGCCCAGAAAGTGTATGACAGACGTAGGTTCCCTAGCACTCTCCTCCCCAGCAGAGACATGTGCAGGTGTTTGGGGCCTGATCCTGCGTGTCTGGGTTCCTGCCCACAGCCCCAACTCAGGGGAAGCAGCCCCTGAGGCAAGACCTGCTGGAGGAGCCCTGCGCCCCCGCCTGATAGGCGAGTGCACAGCCAGCAGGGAAGCGAGCCTCCTCGGGGGAAGAGGAGGCAGCAAGTCCCCGTCAAGCTGAAATCCCTGCTTACACGAAGCTAAGTGCGACTCCAGTACGGCAGATCTCTAGCTCTGTTCAGAGGCCCGATCTGGCAGAGTTCCTGGCACCAAGATGCTCTGCCATAGGCGAGCCTTGCGCAGACTTGCCTTGCTTTAAGGCTCCCTCCCCAGGAAGGAGCAGGCTGTGTGAGGCTCGGAAACGCCACTGGCGCCTTCCTGGCTTCAGCTCTACCCCTGCCTTGCCTTTGCACTTAGGTCCCAAGCGTCCTTGAGGAGGGCTTAGGGGCTGGTGGGGTTGCACACTGCCAAGGGCTCCAGCAGTGAAAGCTCTGTCAGAGGGAAGCGAAGGGCAACAGCAGGGCTCCTTCAGCGGTTCCTTGGCCGCCCAGACAAAGCTCCGCACGGAGAGCACCAGGTTCCAAGGGCCCCTGGCTGGGTTTTGCATCCCCACACTCCCAGAGGCTGACTCCGTGGGTGCCTAGAAAGTGTGTGAGAGACGTAGGTTCCCTAGCACTCTCCTCCCCAGCAGAGACATGTGCAGGTGGTTGGGGCCTTATCCTGCGTGTCTGGGTTCCCGCCCACAGCCTCAACTCAGGGGAAGCAGCCCCTGAGGCAAGACCTGCTGGAGGAGCCCTGCGCGCCCGCCTGATAGGCGAGAGCACAGCCAGCAGTGTAGCGAGCCTCCTCGGGAGAAGAGGAGGCAGCCGAGCCCAGTCAAGAGGAAAGCCCTGCTTGCACGGAGCTAAGTGGGCCTCCAGTACGGCAGAGCTCTAGCTCTGCTCAGAGCCCCGATCTGGCAGAGTTTCTGGCGCGAGGCTGCTCGGCCGGGGCTCGCCTTGCCCAGACTTGCCTTGCTTTTAGGCTCCCTCCCCAGGAAGGAGCTGTCTGAGCGAGCCTGGGAGACGCCACTGGTGCCTTCCTTGCCTCAGCTCCAATCCTGCCTTGCCTTTGCACATAGGTGCCAGGCGTCGTTGGGGAGGGCTTAGGGGGTGGGTTGCACACTGCCAAGGGCTTCAGCAGTGAGAGCTCTGTCAGAGGGAAGGGAAGGGCAACTGCAGGGCTCCTCCAGCGGTTTCTAGGCCGCCTAGAATCAGCGCCGCACCGAGAGCACCAGGCTCCCAGGGCCCCTGGCTGGGGTTTTCAGCCCCGCACACACGGAGGCTGATTCCTTGGGTGCCCAGAAAGTGTATGACAGACGTAGGTTCCCTAGCACTCTCCTCCCCAGCAGAGACATGTGCAGGTGTTTGGGGCCTGATCCTGCGTGTCTGGGTTCCTGCCCACAGCCCCAACTCAGGGGAAGCAGCCCCTGAGGCAAGACCTGCTGGAGGAGCCCTGCGCCCCCGCCTGATAGGCGAGTGCACAGCCAGCAGGGAAGCGAGCCTCCTCGGGGGAAGAGGAGGCAGCCCAGCCCCGTCAAGTTGAAAGCCCTGCTTGCACGGAGCTAAGTGCGCCTCCAGTACGGCAGAGCTCTAGCTCTGCTCAGAGCCCCGATCTGGCAGAGTTCCTGGCGCGAGGCTGCTCTGCCGGGGGCTAGCCTTGCCCAGACTTGCCTTGCTTTTAGGCTGCCTCTCCAGGAAGGAGCAGGCAGCAGGAGCCTGGGAGTCGCCACTGGCGCCTTTCTTGCCTCAGCTCCAATCCTGCCTTGCCTTTGCACTTAGGTCCCAGTCCTCCTTAAGGAGAGCTTAGGGGCTGGTGGGTTGCACACTGCCAAGGGCTCCAGCAGTGAGAATTCTGTCAGAGGGAAGGGAAGGGCAACTGCAGGGCTCCTCCAGCGGTTGCTTGGCCGCCCAGATTCAGCGCCACACGGAGAGCACCAGGCTCCCAGGTCCCCTGGCTGGGGTTTTCAGCCCCGCACACACGGAGGCTGATTCCTTGGGTGCCCAGAAAGTGTATGACAGACGTAGGTTCCCTAGCACTCTCCTCCCCAGCAGAGACATGTGCAGGTGTTTGGGGCCTGATCCTGCGTGTCTGGGTTCCTGCCCACAGCCCCAACTCAGGGGAAGCAGCCCCTGAGGCAAGACCTGCTGGAGGAGCCCTGCGCCCCCGCCTGATAGGCGAGTGCACAGCCAGCAGGGAAGCGAGCCTCCTCGGGGGAAGAGGAGGCAGCAAGTCCCCGTCAAGCTGAAATCCCTGCTTACACGAAGCTAAGTGCGACTCCAGTACGGCAGATCTCTAGCTCTGTTCAGAGGCCCGATCTGGCAGAGTTCCTGGCACCAAGATGCTCTGCCATAGGCGAGCCTTGCGCAGACTTGCCTTGCTTTAAGGCTCCCTCCCCAGGAAGGAGCAGGCTGTGTGAGGCTCGGAAACGCCACTGGCGCCTTCCTGGCTTCAGCTCTACCCCTGCCTTGCCTTTGCACTTAGGTCCCAAGCGTCCTTGAGGAGGGCTTAGGGGCTGGTGGGTTGCACACTGCCAAGGGCTCCAGCAGTGAAAGCTCTGTCAGAGGGAAGCGAAGGGCAACAGCAGGGCTCCTTCAGCGGTTCCTTGGCCGCCCAGACAAAGCTCCGCACGGAGAGCACCAGGTTCCAAGGGCCCCTGGCTGGGTTTTGCATCCCCACACTCCCAGAGGCTGACTCCGTGGGTGCCTAGAAAGTGTGTGAGAGACGTAGGTTCCCTAGCACTCTCCTCCCCAGCAGAGACATGTGCAGGTGGTTGGGGCCTTATCCTGCGTGTCTGGGTTCCCGCCCACAGCCTCAACTCAGGGGAAGCAGCCCCTGAGGCAAGACCTGCTGGAGGAGCCCTGCGCGCCCGCCTGATAGGCGAGAGCACAGCCAGCAGTGTAGCGAGCCTCCTCGGGAGAAGAGGAGGCAGCCGAGCCCAGTCAAGAGGAAAGCCCTGCTTGCACGGAGCTAAGTGGCCTCCAGTACGGCAGAGCTCTAGCTCTGCTCAGAGCCCCGATCTGGCAGAGTTTCTGGCGCGAGGCTGCTCGGCCGGGGCTCGCCTTGCCCAGACTTGCCTTGCTTTTAGGCTCCCTCCCCAGGAAGGAGCTGTCTGAGCGAGCCTGGGAGACGCCACTGGTGCCTTCCTTGCCTCAGCTCCAATCCTGCCTTGCCTTTGCACATAGGTGCCAGGCGTCGTTGGGGAGGCTTAGGGGGTGGTGGGTTGCACACTGCCAAGGGCTTCAGCAGTGAGAGCTCTGTCAGAGGGAAGGGAAGGGCAACTGCAGGGCTCCTCCAGCGGTTTCTAGGCCGCCTAGAATCAGCGCCGCACCGAGAGCACCAGGCTCCCAGGGCCCCTGGCTGGGGTTTTCAGCCCCGCACACACGGAGGCTGATTCCTTGGGTGCCCAGAAAGTGTATGACAGACGTAGGTTCCCTAGCACTCTCCTCCCCAGCAGAGACATGTGCAGGTGTTTGGGGCCTGATCCTGCGTGTCTGGGTTCCTGCCCACAGCCCCAACTCAGGGGAAGCAGCCCCTGAGGCAAGACCTGCTGGAGGAGCCCTGCGCCCCGCCTGATAGGCGAGTGCACAGCCAGCAGGGAAGCGAGCCTCCTCGGGGAAGAGGAGGCAGCCCAGCCCCGTCAAGTTGAAAGCCCTGCTTGCACGGAGCTAAGTGCGCCTCCAGTACGGCAGAGCTCTAGCTCTGCTCAGAGCCCCGATCTGGCAGAGTTCCTGGCGCGAGGCTGCTCTGCCGGGGGCTAGCCTTGCCCAGACTTGCCTTGCTTTTAGGCTGCCTCTCCAGGAAGGAGCAGGCAGCAGGAGCCTGGGAGTCGCCACTGGCGCCTTTCTTGCCTCAGCTCCAATCCTGCCTTGCCTTTGCACTTAGGTCCCAGTCCTCCTTAAGGAGAGCTTAGGGGCTGGTGGGTTGCACACTGCCAAGGGCTCCAGCAGTGAGAATTCTGTCAGAGGGAAGGGAAGGGCAACTGCAGGGCTCCTCCAGCGGTTGCTTGGCCGCCCAGATTCAGCGCCACACGGAGAGCACCAGGCTCCCAGGCCCCTGGCTGGGTTTTCAGCCCCGCACACACGGAGGCTGATTCCTTGGGTGCCCAGAAAGTGTATGACAGACGTAGGTTCCCTAGCACTCTCCTCCCCAGCAGAGACATGTGCAGGTGTTTGGGGCCTGATCCTGCGTGTCTGGGTTCCTGCCCACAGCCCCAACTCAGGGGAAGCAGCCCCTGAGGCAAGACCTGCTGGAGGAGCCCTGCGCCCCCGCCTGATAGGCGAGTGCACAGCCAGCAGGGAAGCGAGCCTCCTCGGGGGGAAGAGGAGGCAGCAAGTCCCCGTCAAGCTGAAATCCCTGCTTACACGAAGCTAAGTGCGACTCCAGTACGGCAGATCTCTAGCTCTGTTCAGAGGCCCGATCTGGCAGAGTTCCTGGCACCAAGATGCTCTGCCATAGGCGAGCCTTGCGCAGACTTGCCTTGCTTTAAGGCTCCCTCCCCAGGAAGGAGCAGGCTGTGTGAGGCTCGGAAACGCCACTGGCGCCTTCCTGGCTTCAGCTCTACCCCTGCCTTGCCTTTGCACTTAGGTCCCAAGCGTCCTTGAGGAGGGCTTAGGGGCTGGTGGGTTGCACACTGCCAAGGGCTCCAGCAGTGAAAGCTCTGTCAG
>NW_017194406.1:0-9366 GCF_001704415.2 Capra hircus
CTCAGGAACGGCCAGTCATCATGCGAGTTGCTCAGGGGCCTTTGGATTCCTCTCCCTTCGATGCCTGGGCCTAAGACCTTGTGTGGAGTCAGTGTCAGAACTTGAGGATACCTCTCCAGTGCTGACATGAATCTTGGGGTACTTCTGGAGTCTCCCCAGGGGATTCAGTCCTCGTCTCGAGGGGGGCATGCTGGGCGCTTTCCTCCCGAGATGTAGCAGCAGTGTCACGCTTCCCGTCGCGTGGATCAAGGGATCTGTGGCTTTCCCTCGAGGCTGTCCCACGAGGCTTTCCCACAGGCTCTCCCACGTGCCACCGTGGGGTGAGCCGATCCTCGGCATGAAAGTCGAAGCAGTGCAGGGAAAACAGGATCCTCTGGAATGGACGGAGACATCTGGGGGCACTTGGAATGGTGGCGACCCATGAGTTCCTCTCGCCTTTCCTGTGCAGCGCACCTCCTCTTGAGATGCGTCGGAAACGTTGGGAATTCTTTCCCGAGGAAGCAGGGAAGGATCCCTCATCTCGAGATTGGAGGCGGAAACGGAGCTCCTCTGGAGGAGGCCGGACCCTCGTGCTTCCTCTGGGAGTGGAGACGGGTATATTGGGGAACCTCCTGAGTTGTGGCAAGGGTGTGTAGGACCCCTTGGAAGTTCCAGAGTTTAGGTGTGATTACTCTCGAGACGCCACAGAGAAAATGGGCCTCATCTCGACTGGAGCAGAGAACCTCCTGGATTTTCTCGAGTTGCGGCAGGTGCTCTCAACATACGACCGTGACCTCAGGGACAGTGTAGCAGATGTGTCACGCTTCCCTTCGCGGGGATCAAGGGATCTGTGGCTTTCCCACGAGGCTTTCCCAAAGGCTGTCCCACGTGCCACCATGGTGTGAGTGGATCCTCGGCGTGAAAGTCGAGGCATTGTGGGGAAAACAGGTTCCTCTGAAATGGACTGAGATATCTGGGGGACTCTTGGAATGGTGGCACGACCCTGGAGTTCCTCTCGCCTTTCCTATTGAGAGCCCTTGCTCTTGAGAGGCCACGGGAACGCTGAAAAATCTTTCTTGACTAAGAAGGATAGGATCCCTCATCTCGAGCTACCAGGCGGAAACGGGGTTCCTCTGGATGTGGGCGGGACCCTCGTGCTTCCTCTCGAGTGGAGACGGGTATGTCGGGGAACTTCTTGAGTTGCAGCAAGGACCCTTTTGAATTTCCAGAGTTTAGGTGTGATGAGACTCTAGACGCCTCAGAGGAAATGGGCCTCATCTCGCCTGGAGCGGAGAACCTCCTGGATTTTCTAGAGTTGGGCAGGGTCTCTCGAGTTACGACGGGGACCACAGGGACCCGCTCTGGTGGCCTCAGGAAAGGCCAGTGCCCATGGGAGTTGCAAGGGCCTTTCGGGATTCCTCTCCCGTCGATGTCGGGGCCTAAGACCTTGTGTGGAGTCGGGCTGGAACCTGAGGTTTCCTCTCCAGTGCTGACATGGATCTTGGGGTACTTCTGGAGTCTCTCCTGGGGAGTCAGTGCTCATCTCGTGTGGGGGCATGCACGTGAGCTTTCCTCACGAACTGTAGCAGCAGTGTCACACTTCCCGTCGCGGGATCAAGGGATCTGTGGCTTTCCCTCGAGGCTTTCCGACGAGGCTTTCCCACAGGGCTGTCCCACGTGGGACATGCCATGGTGGAGTGAGAGGGATCCTCGGCGTGAAAGAAGAGGCAGTGCAGGGAAAACAAGTTCCTCTGGAATGGACTGAGACATATGGGGTCCCTTGGAATTGTGGCACGACACTGGGGTTTCTCTCGCCTTTCCTATTGAGAGCGCCTCTTCTTGAGATGCGACGGGAAAGCCGGGAAATCTTTCCAGACGAAGCAGGAAAAGAATCCCTAATCTCAAGCTACGAGGTGGAAACCAGGCTCCTCTGGATGTGGGCGGGACCCTCGTGCTTCCTCTCGAGTGGAGACTGGTATGTCGGGGAACTTCTTGAGTTGCAGCAAGCGTGTGAAGGACCCTTTGGAAGTTCCAGAGGTTAGGTGTGATTAGCCTCGAGACGCCTCAACGGAAATGGGCCTCATCTCGCCTGGAGGGGAGAACCACCTGGATGTTCTCGAGTTGCTGCAGGTGCTCTCGACTTAAGACGGGGACCTCAGGGACCCACTCTGGTGGCCTCAGGAAAGGCCGGTCCCCATGCGAGTAGCTCGGGGGCCTCTTGGGATTCCTCTCCCTTCGATGCCAGGGCCTAAGACCTTGTGTGGAGTCGGTGCTGGAACCTGAGGATTCCTCTCCAGTGCTGACATGGATCTTAGGGTACTTCTGGAATCTCCCCAGGGGAGTCAGTCATCCTCTCAGTGGGGGCATGCACGTGCGCTTTCCTCCCGCGTTGTAGCAGCAGTGTCACCCTCCCGTCGCGTGGATCATGGGATCAGTGGCTTTCCCTCGAGGCTTTCCCACGAGGCTTTCCCATGAGGCTTTCCCACGAGGCAGGGCTGTCCCACGTGCCACCGTGGTGTGAGTCGATCCTCGGCTTGAAAGTCGAGGCAGTGCAGGGAAAACAGGTTTCCCTGGAATGGACTGAGACATCTGGGGGACTCTGGGAATGGTGGCACGACCCTGGAGTTCCTCTTCGCCTTTTCCTGTGGAGAGCACCTCATCTTGGAGATGCGACGGGAACGCCGGGAATTCTTTCCAGACCACGCAGGGAAAGGATCTCTCCTATCCAGCTATGAAGGGGCGGAAACGGGGCTCCTCTGGGATGTGGGGCGGGACTCTCGTGCTTCCTCTCCAGTGGAGACGGGTATATCGGGGAACTTCTTGAGTTGCAGCAAGGGTGTGAAGGACCCTTTGGAAGTTCCAGAGGTTAGGTGTGATTAACCTCGAGAAGCCTCAGCTGAAATGGGCCTCATCTCGCCTGGAGGGGAGAACCTCCTGAATTTTCTCGAGTTGCGGCAGGTGGCTTCTTGACTTAAAGACGGGGACCTCAGGGACCCGCTCTGGCAGCCTCAGGAAAGGCCAGTCCCCCTGCGAGTTGCTTGGGGTCCTCTCGGGATTCCTCTCCCGACGATTCCGGGCCCTAAGACCTTGTGTGGAGGCCGGTGCCGGAACCTGAGGATTCCTCTCCAGTGCTGACATTGGATCCTGGCGGTACTTCTGGAGTCTCCCCAGGGGAGTCAGTCTTCGTCTCGAGTGGGGGCATGCACGTGCGCTTTCCTCCCGAGCTGTAGCAGCAGTGTCATGCTTCCCTTCGTGTGGATCAAGGGACCTGTGGCTTTCCCTCGAGGCATTCCCACGAGGCTTTCCCACAGGGCTGTCTCACGTGCCACCGTGGTGTGAGTCGATCCTCGGATTGAAAGTCGAGGCAGTGCAGGGAAAACAGGTTTCCCTGGAATTGACTGAGACATCCGGGGGACTCTGGGAATGGTGGCAACGACCTGGAGTTCCTCTCACCTTTACTGTTTAGAGCGCCTCCTCTTGAGATGCGACGGGAACGCCGGGAATTCTTTCCGGACACGCAGGGAAAGGATCCCTCCTCTCGAACTACGAAGCGGAAACACGGCTCATCTGAATGTGGGCTGGGCTCTCGTGCTTCCTCTCGAGTGGAGACGGGTATGTCGGGGAACTTCTGGAGTTGCAGCAAGGGTGTGAAGGACACTTTCGAAGTTCCAGAGTTTAGGGTGTGATTTGGCCTCGAGGCGTCTCAGCGGAAAAGGGCCTCATCTCGCCTGGAGCGGAGAACCTCCTCGATTTTCTTGAGTTGCGGCAGGTGCTGTCGACTTAGGACGGGGGACCTCAGGGACCCCGCTCTGGTGGCCTCAGGAAAGGCCAGTACCCATGCGAGTTGCTCAGGGGGCCTTTTGGTATTCCTCTCCCATCGATGCCGGGGGCCTAAGACCTTGTGTGGAGGTCGGTGCCATAACCTGAGGATTCCTCTCCAGTGCTGACATGGTTCTTGGGGTACTTCTGGAGTCTCCCCAGGGAGTAAGTCCTCGTCTCGAGTGGGCCATGCACGTGCGCTTTCCTCCCGAGCTGTAGCAGCAGTGTCACGCTTCCCTTCGCGTGGATCAAGGGATCTCTGGCTTTCCCTCGAGGCTTTCCCTCCGAGGCTTTCCCACGAGGCTTTTCCACAGGGCTGTCCCACGTGCTAGGAGTGGTGTGAGTCGATCCTTGGCTTGAAAGTCGAGGCAGGGCAGGGAAAACAGTTTTCCCTGGAATGGACTGAGACACATGGGGGACTCTGGGAATGGTGGCACGACCCTGAATTCCTCTCGGTCTTTAGTGTGGAGAGCGGCCTCCTCTTGAGATGCGATGGGAACGCCGGGAATTCTTGACGCGAACACGCCAGGAAAAGGATCCCTCCTCTCGAGCCAGGAGGCAGAAAAAGAGGCTCCACTGAATTTGGGCGGGATTCTTGTGCTTCCTCTCAAGTGGAGACGGGTATGTTGGGGAACTTCTTGAGTTGAAGCAAGGGTGTGAAGGACTCTTTGGAAGTTCGAGAGGTTTAGGTGTGATTAGCCTCGAGATGCCTCAGCGGAAATATGGGCCTCATCTCACCTGGAGGGGAGAACCTCCTGGATTTTCTCGAGTTTGCGGCAGGTGCTCTCGAGTTATGACGGAGACCTCAGGGACCCGCTCTGGGTGACCTCAGGAAAGGCCAGTCCCCATGCGAGGTGCTAGGGGGGCCTCTCAGTATTCCTGTCCCGTCGATGCTGGGGGCCTAAGACCTTGTGTGGAGTCGGGACCGGAACCTGAGGATTCCTCTCCAGTGCTGACATGGATCTTGGCGTACTTCTGAAGTCTCCCAAGCTTGCGTCAGTCCTCGGCTCGCGTGGGGTCATGCACGTGCGCTTTCCTCTCCGAGCGGTAGCAGCAGTGTCACGCTTCCTTCTCGTGGATCAAGGAATCTGTGGCTTTCCCTGGAGTCTTTCCCATGAGGCTTTCCCACAGGGCTATTCCACTTGCCACCATGGTGTGAGTCGATCCTCGGCGGTGAAAGTCGAACCAGGTGCAGGGAAAACAGGAACCTCCTTCCCACAGTAGGGGGATACACTGTCCCCTTGGGCGGGGTATCTCCAGGGCACTCGCGCTGGGGGGTTGCCCGCGGAGGTGCGGGGCCTCAGGCTCCACGTGAGAAAAGCCCCAATGGCATTAGCTGCCAGTCCCAGACGCTGGCCCCTCAGGTCTCTGGCCAGAGCCTTCGGCTCCAGGCAACTCAAAGCCCTCGGGCGTGGCACTCTGGGACTGCTGTAGGGAAAGGATGCCAAGAGCCCACGGAGGAGTTGGGGGAGGGGACATGGGGGAAACGGAGGCGAGGACAGCGAGGGATCTAGGTGGAGGCGCTGGAGAGAGCGTCTGGTGTCCCGGAATGCCTCGGAGGAGCCATCGGGGGACAGTCGAGGACAAGGGACCTGTGGAATGTGAAAAGGCGGGAAATCTCAGGAGCAAGGCAGGCTGGGAAAGGGGGCGTTGGTGGGCCAATTCAAAGGGACCTAGGGGTGTTTCCTGGGCGGTGAGTTCCCTTTGGCACTGCTGAGGGCCCCTGATTGATCCACTCGGGGTTGAACCCACCCCCCGCTGCGAGGGAGGGCCACAAACCAAAGCCCCCGAACTGCCCGCCCACCCCAACGGGGATCTTGGCGGTCCAGGCACAAGCCGTGCCCGGGAAAAGCCCATTCGCTCCACGGGACTCCGTCCAGGGTCTCTGCTTGGAAAGAGGCCAGGGGCGGGCCCCCTCCATCTACCCACCCAAACCCTATTGACGTCAATGGTGGCGGAGACGCCTCCCGTTCTCCAGAGTCCTGAGCTGCTGGGTCCCCGCCCACTCGGCCAGCAGTCTGCAGCGTGCCCGTGTGCCTCTCCACCATGGCTTCGTCCGGCTCCTCCAGCACCTCAAGCGGTACGTTTGCCCTCGGTCCCTGTGGTCGGATCACATCTCAGGGGATTTGCGGGTGGCCTGGGCAAGGGCTCTCGGCCAGATGTGTTGACCCCCCTCCCACCGAGAACGGCTGGTACCCATCGGCCAGGCCCGGGGGTTCCGAGACGTCAGGTGTGCCAAATTCGGGAGGGCGTGGGCATCGTTCGTTCATCTTGCTCCTTTGGCACACACATGGCTTCTCCGTTCTCTTTTCTGGGAAGACAGTGTTTGTTTCAGGGGGCGTGCTGCGGGGGGCGGGGGCGGGGTTGGGGGTGGTGGAGCGGGTGCTTTGCTGGGATGAGGCCCTTTATCCTCACATCTTCATGTGGGAATGGGGAGTCGGGGAGCTCTGTGGCCTTGCTGCCTTCAGTGGCTTCCTCTGCACAGGGGCCGTCAGTGGCTTCTGCCTTTTTGTCAGGCGTTACGGGGTTTGGGGCGTCGCTTTGGTGGCCTTGCCTTTGCCTTGGCCTGGGCCTTGGCCTTGCCCTTGGCGTTGCCATTGCCCTTTGCCTTGGTCTTGGGCTTGGCCTTGCCCTGCCCTTGAACTTGAACTTGAACCTTGAACTTAACCTTGACCTTGACCTTGAACTTGACCTTGAACTTGAACTTGACCTTGACCTGGAACTTGGCTTGACCTTGAACTTGAACTTGAACTTGACCTTAACTTGAACTTTCAACTTCAACTTCAACTTCAACTTGACCTTGAACCTTGAACTTGAACTTGACTTTGAACTTGAACTTGACGTTGAACTTGAACTTGAACTTGACTTGACTTGACTTTTGAACTTGACCTTGACTTGATCTTGACTTGACATTGAACTTGAACTTGAACTTGAACTTGAACTTGACTTGAACTTGACTTGAACTTGAACTTGAACTTGACTTTGAACTTGAACTTGAACTTGACTTGAACTTGACTTTGAACTTCAACTTGAACTTGACCTTGACCTTGACTTTGAACTGAACTTGAACTTCAACTTGAACTTGACTTGACCTTGACCTTGTGAACTTGACCTTGAACTTCAACTTCAACTTGACTTGAACTTGAACTTGAACTTGACCTTGACCTTGAACTTGACCTTGACCTTGACCAACAACGGGAGACCTCGAGATTTGCTCAGAGCACCGGAGGTCCAGAATCAGGGCCCTGTATCTCCCCTTACCTTTGTGATCATTGCAAAGACATTCCTAGCTGATAGCGGGAGTGCCCCTGAAGAAGCAAGCAGTGGGAGTGTGTTTGACACGACTGTGTGCCTTCCTGGCCTCAGCTCCACAAGGGGCCTTTCCTCTCGAAGTAGGCCCCATGTCCCCTTGGGGAGGGTGTCATGCCTCTTTTCTCCTCACTGCCAAAGAGTGGAGCCAAGCTCGCTCTGTCAGAGGTACAAAACAGCAATTGAATGGATTTTCAAGCTCTTGCTAGGCTGCCACCCTTTCAGGGCCCACTTTAATGAAACAGGTGCTCTGTGGCCCCTGGTTGGTATGCAGGTTCACAAACAGGGTGAGATCCTGTCCAAGCAAGAATTTTCCTGAAAGACCTAGGCTCACTAGAGCTCTCCTCCAGAGCAAAGGGGATAGAGGAGATGTATGGAGGAGTCTTTGCCTTTGCCTGTGAGTGTGGGGCTACTCCCTACGGCCCCAAGCTCAGGGATAACTGCCTCTAAGAAAGGAATGGGCAAGAAGCGCTATTCTGGAGGTTGGGACAGGGAGTTCGCAGCATGTGGGAAAGAAAGACTTCTTCGGGGAAGAAGAGGCAACCACCGGGGTGTGTTTGCAAGCCTCTATTTGGAAGGAACAGGTTTGCTTATACAACTCAAGACCTCCAGATCTGCTCAGAGGACTGAAGTTCCAGAGACAGGGCCATGTATCTCCCCTTCCCTTGAGATCCTTGCAAAGACATTCCTAGCAGATCGTGGGAGTGCCCATGAAGAGCAAGCAGCGGGAGTGTGCTTGACATCACTGGCTGCCTACCTGGGCTCAGCTCCTCAAGGGGCCTTTCTCTCCTGGTAGGCCCTATGTCCCCTTTGGGAGAGGGTGGTGCCCTCTTCCCTCCACACTGCCAAAGGGTGGAGGTGGAGCAAACTCGTTCTCTCCGAGGTAAAAAAAAAAGACAAATTGGATGGATTTTAAGCTCTTGCTATGCT
The DNA here is from genome assembly GCF_001704415.2 of Capra hircus. Lineage (NCBI taxonomy): Eukaryota > Metazoa > Chordata > Mammalia > Artiodactyla > Bovidae > Capra > Capra hircus. Next base: position 8,038 of record NW_017194406.1, read on the forward strand.
GCACCCCTCCAGGACCCACTCGAGCAAAACAGGTGCCTGTGGCCCCTAGCGTCGGTATGCAGGTTCACACACCGGGTGGGATCCCGTCAAAGCCAAGAATTTTCCTGACAGACCTAGGCTCACTAGAGCTCTCCTCCAGAGGAAAGGGGACAGAAAAGACGTGTGTGTGGAGGTGGATCTGCCTTTCCAGGTCCCAATCTCAGGGATAACTGCCCCTAAGAAAGGAACTGCTGCCTGCTGCTGCTGCTGCTAAGTTGCCTTCAGTCGTGTTCGACTCTGTGCGACGCCATAGACGGTAGCCCACTAGGCTCCCCCGTCCCTGGGATTCTCCAGCAAGAACAGTAAGTGGGTTGCCATTGCCTTCTCCAATGCATGAAAGTGAAAATGAAAGTGCAGTCGCTCAGTCGTGTCCGACCCTCAGCGACCCCACGGACTGCAGCCTACCAGGCTTCTCCGTCCATAGGATTTTCTGAAAGGAACTGCAAGAAGCGCTTTCCAGGAGGCTGGGAAGGGAGTTCGCAGGATGTGGGGAAAGAGAGCCTCCTTCGGGGAAGAATAGGCGCCACTTGTTTTGTGTTGCAAACCTCTATTTGGAAGGAACAGGTTAGCTTATACAAAGGGAGACCTCCAGATCTGCTCAGAGGACCAAAGTTGCAGAGGCAGGTCGGTGTATTTTCCCTTCACTTTGCGATCCTTGCAAAGACATTCCTTGCTGATAGATGATTCAGCAAGGGCCTTTGAGACTGTTGTTTTCTTTCCTAGGTTCAAAGATTCCTTCAGTTCCTAATATAGATATCCTAGAAATTATCTGACATCCGTGAAAATCTGATATGTCCTGGTCAAATGCTGTCAGTTATAATTCCAGTTATCATATTAAAGCATTTTCAAGTCGCAGCAGTGACCAGATTACATTGTCAATTTCTATTTAATCAGGTTTTAACCATGTCCTCTATGGGATGCACGGACTTTGCAGAAATACTGCTACTTCAAGATATATGGAATATACTTTTTTTTAAGCTTACCGATAATTTTGTTTGTTGTTGTTTGTCTTCTGGTAAGCTGGTACCAGATGGAATTTAGTCTCCTCTCTAGGTTAAGAGAACAAAGTTTTCTTAGAATGCAATTTTGATAACAGACTATGATTTCTTTACCTTTCATTGATTTATAATTGTTTTCATCATCTGTTTTTTTACTTCGGTAAAGTAAATAAGCCCTTATTAAGATTTTGGTACATGTAGGATGGGACTAAGCTTTCCCCACTCTTGCAAGTTCCCTTAACCCTTCAGATTCTTCTCGTGGGACCAAATCTCACTTTCCTCCAGAGGGACA
>NW_017194407.1:0-9365 GCF_001704415.2 Capra hircus
TTGCGAACGCTACATAATTTTGTGTTACCCAATGATCTCCGTGTTTTATCAAAAAGTATAAAAGGCCTTCCTGAACAATAAAGGATGGGGGCCAGTTTCTCGAAACTAGTCTCTCGGCCTGGTTTCTTGGGACTCTGGCTCCCCCCATGTCTCTCTCTCTCTCTTCTTCTCTCCCCTTCCCTCTCTCTGCTCTTTACTTTAACTTCAGGCTGAATCTCCATCTGGGGCGCGGAGGCTCGCCAGGTCTACTTACTTGCCCCGGCTGTTAAGACCCGCACGAAAGGGAGCTTAAGGCGAGGCACCTTAGATATTCAAGCGGGCGCCGGGGCCCAACGTAGATGTGCAAATTCCTTGTCTGGAATTTTATTTGGCCTTCCCGTAAACCAAGCTATTCAGCCCTCTTCCTCCACTTAATCTTCTTACTACACTATAGTTTCTTAATCTAATCTTACATTAATAAACAAACAAGTCTTTCCAAGCCAACGCTGTCTACCCTTCGAATTACCTGGATCCACTGGGGTGGACCCGGCAGGCACCGAATCCACACAAGGTCTTAGGCCCTGGCATCGACGGGAGAGGAATCCCGAGAGGCCCCGAGCAACTCGCATGGGGACTGGCCTTTCCTGAGGCCACAGAGCGGGTCCCAGTGGTCCCCGTCGTAAGGCGAGAGCAAGTACCACAACTCGAAAAAATCCAGGAGATTCTCCCATCCAGGGGAGATGAGGCCCATTTCCGCTAAGGCGTCTCGACTCTAAACACACCTAACCTCTGGAATTCCAAAGGATCCTTCACACCCTTGCTGCAACTCAAGAAGTTCCCCAACATACCCGTCTCCACTCGAGAGGAAGCACGAGAGTCCCCGGCCACATCCAGAGGAGCCCCGTTTCCGCCTCCAAGTTCGAGAGGAGGGATTCTTTTCTGCGTGCTCGGGAAAGAATTCCCGGCGTTCCTGTCGCATCTCAAGAGGAGGCGCTGTCCACAGGAAAGGCGAGAGAGGAACTCCAGGGTCGTGCCACCATTCCCAGAGTCCCCCAGATGTCTCAGTCCATTCCAGGGAAACCTGTTTTCCCTGCACTGCCTCGACTTTCAAGCCGAGGATCCACTCACACCATGATGGCACGTGGGACAGCCCTGTGGGAAAGCCTCGTGGAAAGCCTCGTTGGAAAGCGTTGGAGGAAAAGCCACAGATCCCTTGATCCACGCAAAGGGAAGGGTGACAATGCTGCTACAGCTCGGGAGGAAAGCGCACGTGCATGCCCCCACTCGAGACGTGGACTGACCCCCTGGGAAGACTCCAGAAGTACCCCAGGATCCATGTCAGCACTGGAGAGGAATCCTCAGGTTCCGGCACCGACTCCAAACAAGGTCTAAAGGCCCCGGCATCGAAGGGAGAGGAATCCCGAGAGGCCCCCGAGCAACTCGCATGGGGACTGGCCTTTCCTGAGGCCACCAGAGCGGGTCCCTGAGGTCCCCGTCGTTAGTCGAGAGCACCAGCCGAACTCGAGAAAATCCAGGAGGTTCTCCCTTCCAGGCGAGATTAGGCCCATTTCTGCTGAGGCGATTCGACGCTAATCACACCTAACCTCTTGAATTTCCAAAGGGTCCTTCACACCCTTGCTGCAACTCAAGAAGTTGCCCGACATACCCGTCTCCACTCGAGAGGAAGCACGACAGTCCGCCCACATCCAGAGGAGCCCCGTTTCCGTCTCATAGTTCGAGAGGAGGGATCTTTCCTGCGTGGTCGGAAAGAATTCCCGGCGTTCCCCGTCGCATCTCAAGAGGAGGCGCTCTCCACCGGAAAGGCAAGAGGAACTCCCGGGTCGTGCCACCATTCCAGAGTCCACCAGATGTCTCAGTCCATTCCAGGGAAACCTGTTTTCCGTGCACTGCCTCGACTTTCAAGCAAGGATCGACTCACACGTTGGTGGCACGTGGGACAGCCCAGTGGGAAAGCCTCGTGGAAAAGTCTCGTGGGAAAGCCTCGAGGGAAAGCCACAGAACCTTGATCCACGCGAAGGGAAGCGTGACACTGCTGCTACAGCTCGGGAGGAAAGCGGACTTGCATTCCCACACTCGAGACCAGGACTGACTCCCCTGGGGAGACTCCAGAAGTACCCAAGATCCATGTCAGCCCTGGAGAGGAATCCTCAGGTTTCGGCACCGACTCCACACAATTTCTTAGGCCCCGCACCGACGGGAGAGGAATCCCGAGAGGTCGCGTGCAACTTGCATGGGGACTGGCCTTTCCTGAGGCCACCAGAGCGGGTCCCTGAGGTCCGCGTCATAACGGGAGAACACCTGCACCAACTCGAGAAAATGCAGGAGGTTCTGCCCTCCAGGCGAGATGAAGCCCATTTCCTCTGAGGCGTCCCCAGGCTAATCACACCTAACCTCTGGAACTTACAAAGGGGCCTTCACACCCTTGCTACAACTCAAGAAGTTCCCCGACATACCCGTCTCCACTCAAGAGGAAGCACAAGAGTCCCGCCCAATCAAGAGCAGCCCGTTTCCGCCTCCTAGCTGGAGAAGAGGGATCCTTTTCCTGCGTCGTCGGGAAAGAATTCCCAGTGTTTCCGTCGCATCTCAAGAGGAGGCGCTCTCCACAGGAAAGCCGAGAGGAACTCCAGGGTCATGCCACCATTCCCACAGTCCCCCAGATATTTCAGTCTATTCCAGGGAAACCTGTTTTCCCTGCACCGCCTCGACTTTCAAGCCGAGATCGACTCAAACCATGGTGGCACGTGGGACAACCCTTTGGGAAAGCCTCGTGGGAAAGCCTCATGGGATAGCCTCGAGGGAAAGCCACATGTCCCTTGATCCAAGTGAAGGGAAGCGTGACACTGCTGCTACAGCTCGGGAGGAAAGCGCACTTGCATGCCCACACTCGAGACCAGGACTGACTCCCCTGGGGAGACTACAGAAGTACCCCCAAGATCCATGTCAGCCCTGGAGAGGAATCCTCAGGTTCCGGCACCGACTCCACACAAGGTCTTAGGCCCTGGTATCGAAGGGAGAGGAATCCCGAGAGGTCCCCGTGCAACTTGCATGGGGACTGGCCTTTCCTGAGGCCACCAGAGCGGGTCCCTGAGGGCCCCGTCGTAGGTCTAGAGCACCTGCCGCAACTTGAGAAAATCCAGGAGGTTCTCCCTCCAGGCGAGATGAGGACCATTTCCGCTGAGGTGTCTCAAGGCTAATCACACCTAACCTCTGGACCTTACAAAGGGTCCTTCACATCCTTGCTGCAACTCAAGAAGTTCCCCGACATACCCGTCTCCACTCGAGAGGAAGTACGAGTGTCCCGCCCACATCCAGAGGAGCCCCGTTTCCGCCTCATAGCTCGAGAGGAGGGATCCTTTCCCTGCGTGGTCGGGAAAGAATTCCCGGCGTTCCCGTTGCAACTCAAGAGGAGGCGCTCTCCACCTGAAAGGCGAGAGGAACTCCAGGGTCGTGCCACCATTCCCAGAGTCCCCCAGATGTCTCAGTCCATTCCAGGGAAACCTGTTTTCCCTGCACTGCCTCGACTTTCAAGCCGAGGATCGACTAACACAACGGTGACACGTGGGTCAGCCCTGTGGGAAAGCCTCGTGGGAAAGCCTCGTGGAAAGCCTCGTGGGAAAACCTCGAGGGAAATCCACAGATCCCTTGATCCACGCGAAGGGAAGCGTGACACTGCTGCTACAGCTCGGGAGAAAAAGCGCACGTGCATGCCCCCACTCGAGACGAGGACTGACTCCCCTGGGGAGACTCCAGAAGTAACCCAAGATCCATGTCAGCACTGGAGAGGAATCCTCAGGTTCAGGCACCGACTCCACACAAGGTCTTACGTCCCGGCATCATGGGAGAGGCATCCCGAGAGGCCCCGAGCAACGCGCTGTGGACTGGCCTTTCCTGAGGCCACCAGAGCGGGTCCCTGAGATACCCGTCGTATGTCGAGAGCACCTGCAGCAACTCGAGAAAATCCAGGAGGTTCTCCCCTCCAGGCGAGGTGAGGCTCCTTTCTGCTGAGGCGTCTCGAGGCTAATCACACCTACCCTCTGGAACTTCCAAAGGGTCCTTCACACCCTTCCTGCAACTCAACAAGTTCCCGGATATACCCGTCTCCACTCGAGAGGAAGCACGAGGGTCCCGCCCACATCCAGAGGAGCCCCGTTACCGCCTCCTAGCTCGAGAGGTGGGATCCTTTCCCTGCAGGGTCGGGAAAGAATTCCCGGCGATCCCGTTGCATCTCAAGAGGAGGCGCTCTCCACCTGAAAGGCGAGACGGACTCAAGGTCGTGCCACCATTCCCAGAGTCCCGCAGATGTCTCAGTCCATTCCAGGGAAACCTGTTTTCCCTGCACTGCCTCGGCTTTCAAGCCGAGGATCGAATCACACCACGGTGGCACGTGGGACAGCCCTGTGGGAAAGCCTCGTTGGAAAGCCTCGAAAGCCTCGAGGGAAAGCCACAGATCCCTTGATCCACGCGAAGGGAAGCGTGACACTGCTGCTACAGCTCGAGAGGAAAGCGCACGTGCATGCCCCACTCGAGACGAGGACTGACTCCCCTGGGGAGACTCCAGAAGTACCCCAAGATCCATGTCAGCACTGGAGAGAATCCTCAGGTTCGGCACCGACTCCACACAAGATCTTAGGTCGACGGGAGAGGAATCCCTTTCTCGCATGGGGACTGGCCTTTCCTGAGGCCACCAGAGCGGGTCCTGAGGTCCCCGTCGTAAGTCGAGAGCACCTGCCCATCCCAGGAGGTTCTCCCCTCCAGGCGAGATGAGGCCCATTTCCGCTGAACGTGCTCAGGGACCCGCTCTGGTGGCCTCAGGAAAGGCCAGTCCCCATGCGAGTTGCTTCTCGCCTCTCCCGGAACAAAACAGTCCCGGAACCTGAGGATTCCTCTCCAACATGATCTTGGGGTACTTCTGGAGTCTCCCCAGGGGAGTCAGTCCTCGTCTCGAGTGGGGCATGCACGTGCGCTTTCCTCCGAGCTGTAGCAGCAGTGTCACGCTTCCCTTCGCGTGGATCAAGGGATCTGTGGCTTTCCCTCGAGGCTTTCCCACGAGGCTTTCCAACGAGGCTTTCCCACAGGGCTGTCCCACGTGCCACCGTGTGTGATTCGATCCTCGGCTTGAAAGTCGAGGCAGTGCAGGGAAAACAGGTTTCCCTGGAATGGACTGAGACATCTGCGGGACTCTGGAATGGTGGCACGACCCTTGAGTCCTCTCGCCTTTCAGGTGGAGAGCGCCTCCTCTTGAGATGCAACGGAACGCCGGGAATTCTTTCCCGACCCTGCAGGGAAAGGATCCACCTCTCGAGCTAGGAGGCGGTAACGGGGCTCCTCTGGATGTGGGCGGGACGCTCGTGCTTCCTCTCGAGTGAGACGGGTATATCCGGGAACTTCTTGAGTTGCAGGAAGGGTGTGAAGGACCCTTTGGAAGTTCCAGAGGGTAGGTGTGATTAGCCTCGAGACGCCTCAGCAGAAAGGAGCCTCACCTCGCCTGGAGGGGAGAACCTCCTGGATTTTCTCGAGTTGCTGCAGGTGCTCTCGACATACGACGGGTATCTCAGGGACCGCTCTGGTGGCCTCAGGAAAGGCCAGTCCACAAGCGCGTTGCTCGGGGGCCTCTCGGATGCCTCTCCCATGATGCCGGACGTAAGACCTTGTGTGGAGTCGGTGCCTGAACCTGAGGATTCCTCTCCAGTGCTGACATGGATCTTGGGTTACTTCTGGAGTCTCCCAGGGGAGTCAGTCCTCGTCTCGAGTGGGGGCATGCACGTGCGCTTTCTCCCGAGCTGTAGCAGCAGTGTCACGCTTCCCTTCGCGTGGATCAAGGGATCTGTGGCTTTCCCTCGAGGTTTTCCCACGAGGCTTTCCCCGAGGCTTTCCCACGAGGCTTTCCCACAGGGTTGACCCACGTGTCACCGTTGTGTTAGTCGATCCTCGGCTTGAAAGTCGAGGCAGTGCAGGGAAAACAGGTTTCCCCTGGAATGGACTGAGACATCTGGGGGACTCTGGAATGGTGGCACGACCCTGGAGTTCCTCTCGCCTTTCAGGTGGAGAGCGCCTCCTCTTGAGATTGCAACGGGAACGCGGGAATTCTTTCCCGACCACGCAGGGAAAGGATCCCTCCTCTCGAGCTAGGAGCGGAAACGGGGCTCCTCTGGATGTGGCGGGACACTCTTACTTCCTCTCGAGTGGAGACGGGTATGTCGGGGAACTTCTTGAGTTGCAGCAAGGATGTGAAGGACCCTTTGTAAGGTCCAGAGGTTAGGTGTGATTAGCCTTGAGACACCTCAGCGGAAATGGTCCTCATCTCGCCTGGATGGGAGAACCTCCTGGATTTTCTCAAGTTGCGGCAGGTGCTCTAGACCTACGACGGGGCCCTCAGGGACCCGCTCTGGTGGCCTCAGGAAAGGCCAGTCCCCATGCAAGTTGCACGGGGACCTCTCGGGATTCCTCTCCTTCGATACCAGGGCCTAAGACCTTGTGTGGAGTCGGTGCCGGAACCTGAGGATTCCTCTCCAGGGCTGACATGGATCTTGGGGTACTTCTGTAGTCTCCCGGGGAGTCAGTCCTGGTCTCGAGTGTGGGCATGCAAGTGCGCTTTCCTCCGAGCTGTAGCAGCAGTGTCACGCTTCCCTTCACTTGGATCAAGGGACATGTGGCTTTCCCTCGAGGCTATCCCATGAGGCTTTCCACGAGGCTTTCCCAAAGGGTTGTCCCACGTGCCACCATGGTTTGAGTCGATTCTCGGCTTGAAATCGAGGCGGTGCAGGGAAAACAGGTTTCCCTGGAATAGACTGAAATATCTGGGGACTGTGGGAATGGTGGCATGACCCTGGAGTTCCTCTCGGCTTTCCTGTGGAGAGCGCCTCCTCTTGAGATGCGACGGAAACACTGGGAATTCTTTCCCGACGACGCAGGAAAAGGATCCCTCTTCTCCAGCTAGGAGGCGGAAAACGGGGCTGCTCTTGATTGGGCGGGACTCTTGTGCTTCCTCTCTGAGTGGAGACGGGTATGTCGGGGAACTTCTTGAGTTGTAGCAAGGGTGTGAAGGCCCCTTTGTAAGTTCCAGAGGTTAGGTGTGATTAGCCTGGGGACGCCTCAGAGGAAATGGGCTTCATCTCGCCTGGAGGGCAGAACCTCCTGCATTTTCTCGAGTTGGTGCAGGTGTTCTCCCGTTATGACGCGGACCTCAGGGACCCGCTCTGGTGGCCTCAGGAAAGGCCAGTCCCCATGCAAGTTGCACGCGACCTCTCGGGATTCCTCTCCCGTCGGTGCCGGGCCTAAGAAATTGTGTGGAGTCGGTGCCGAAACCTGAGGATTCCTCTCCAGGGCTGACATGGATCTTGGGTACTTCTGGAGTCTCCCCAGGGGAGTCAGTCCTGGTCTCGAGTGTGGGAATGCAAGTCCGCTTTCCTCCCGAGCTGTAGCAGCAGTGTCACGCTTCCCTTCGCGTGGATCAAGGGTTCTGTGGCTTTCCCTCGAGGCTTTCCACGAGACTTTCCCACGAGGCTTTCCCACTGGGCTGTCCCACGTGCCACCAACGTGTGAGTCGATCCTTGGCTTGAAAGTCGAGGCAGTGCACGGAAAAACAGGTTTCCCTGGAATGGACTGAGACATCTGGTGGACTGGGAATGGTGGCACGACCCGGGAGTTCCTCTTGCCTTTCCGGTGGAGAGCGCCTCCTCTTGAGATGCGACGGGAACGCCGGGAATTCTTTCCCGACCACGCAGGGAAAGATCCCTCCTCTCGAACTATGAGACGGAAACGGGGCTCCTCTGGATGTGGGCGGGACTGTCGTGCTTCCTCTCGAGTGGAGACGGGTATGTCGGGCAACTTCTTGAGTTGCAGCAAGGGTGTGAAGGACCCTTTGGAAATTCAAGAGGTTAGGTGTGATTAGCGTCGAATCGCCTCAGCAGAAATGGGCCTAATCTCGCCTGGAAGGGAGAACCTCCTGGATTTTCTCGAGTTCGGCTGGTGCTCTCGACTAACGACGGGGACCTCAGGGACCCGCTCTGGTGGCCTCAGGAAAGGCCAGTCCCCATGCGAGTTGCTCGGGGGCCTCTCGGGATTCCTCTCCCTTCGATGCCGGGCCTTTAGACCTTGTTTGGAGTCGGTGCCGGAACCTGAGGATTCCTCTCCAGTGCTGACATGGATCTGGGTACTTCTGGAGTCTTCCCAGGGGAGTCAGTCCACGTCTCGAGTGGGGGCATGCACGTGCGTTTCCTCCCGAGCTGTAGCAGCATTGTCACCTTCCCTTTGCGTGGATCAAGGGATCTGTGGCTTTTCCTCAACGCTTTCCAACGAGGCTTTCCCACGAGGCTTTCCCACAGGGCTGTCCCACGTGCCATCATGGTGTGAGTGGATCCTCGGCTTGAAAGTCGAGGCAGTGCAGGGAAAACAGGTTTCCCTGGAATGGACTGAGACATCTGGGGGACTCTGGGAATGGTGGCACGACCCTGGAGTTCCTCTCGCCTTTCCTGTGGACAGCGCCTCCTCTTGAGATGCGACAGGAACGCCGGGAATTCTTTCCCGAGCACGCAGAAAAGAATCCCTCCTCTCGAACTTGGAGGCGGAAACGGGCTCCTCTGGATGTGGCCGGGACTCTCGTGCTTCCTCTCGAGTGGAGACGGGTATGTTGGGGAACTTCTTGAGTTGCAGCAAGGGTGTGAAGGATCCTTTGGAATTCCAGAGGTTAGGTGTGTTTAGAGTCGAGACGCCTTAGCGAAAATGGGCCTCATCTCCCCTGGATGGGAGAATCTCCTGGATTTTTTCGAGTTGTGGTACTTGCTCTCGCCTTACGACGGGGACCACTGGGACCCGCTCTGGTGGCCTCAGGAAAGGCCAGTCCCCATGCGAGTTGCTCGGGGGCCTCTCGGATTCCTCTCCCGTCGATGCCAGGGCCTAAGACCTTGTGTGGATTCGGTGCCTGCCGGGGTCCACCCCCAGTGGATCCAGGTAATTCGAAGGGTAGACGGCGTTGGCTTGGAAAAGACTTGTTGTTTATTAATGTAAGATTTAGATTAAGAAACTATAGTGTAGTAAGAAGATTAAGTGGAGGAAGAGGGCTGAATAGCTTGGTTTACGTGGAAGGCCAATAAAATTCCAGACAAGGAATTTGCCACCATCTACGTTGGGCCACCGGCGCCCGCTTGAATATCTAAGGGTGCCTCGCCTTAAGCTCCCTTTCGTGCGGGTCTTAAACAGCCGGGGCAAGTAAGTAGACCTGGCGAGCCTCCGCGCCCCAGATGGAGATTCAGCCTGAAGTTAAAGTAAAGAGCAGAGAGAGGGAGGGGAGAGAAGAAAGAGAGAGAGAGACATGGGGGGAGCCCAGAGTCCCAGAAACCAGGCCGAGAGACTAGTTCGAGAAACTG
>NW_017194408.1:0-9365 GCF_001704415.2 Capra hircus
GCTAATCACACCTAACCTCTGGAACTTCCAAAGCGTCCTTCACACCCTTGCTGCAACTCAAGAAGTTCCCCGACATACCCGTCTCCACTCGAGAGGAAGCACGAGAGTTCTGCCCACATCCAAAGGAGCCCCGTTTCCTACTCTTGCTCGAGAGAAAGAATCCTGTCCCTGCGTGATGGGAAAGAATTCCCGGTGTTCCTTTCGCATCTCAAGAGGAGGCGCTCTCCACAGGAAAGGCGAGAGGAACTCCAGGGTCGTGCCACCACTCCCACAGTCCCCCAGATGTCTCAGTCCATTCCAGGGAAACCTGCTTTCCCTGCACTGCCTCGACGTTCAAGCCGAGGATCGACTGACACCACGGTGGCACGTGGGACAGCCCTGTGGGAAAGCCTCGTGGGAAAGCCTCGAGGGGAAGGCACAGATCCCTTGATCCACGCGAAGGGAAGCACGACACTGCAGCTACAGCTCGGGGGGAAAGTGCAGGTGCATGCCCCCACACGAGACGAGGCCTGACTCCCCTGGGGAGACTCCAGAAGTACCCCAAGATCAATGTCAGCACTGGAGAGGAATCCTCAGGTTCTGGCACCGTCTTCACACAAGGTCTTAGGCCCCGGCATCGATGGAAGAGTAATCCCGAGAGGCCCCCGAGCAACTCGCATGGGGACTGGCCTTTCCTGAGGCCACCAGAGCGGGTCCCAGGGGTCCCCGTCGTAAGTCGAGAGCACCTGCCGCAACTCGAGAAAATCCAGGAGGTTCCCCCCTCCAGTCGAGATGAGGCCATTTCCGCTGAGGCGTCTCGAGGCTAATCACACCTAACCTCTGGAACTCCCAAAGGGTCCTTCACACTTTTGCTGCAACTTAAGAACTTCGCCGAGATACCCGGCTCCACTCGAGAGGAAGCACGAGTGTCCCGCCCACATCCAGAGGAGCCCCGTTTCTATCTCATAGCTCGAGAGGAGGGATACTTTCCCTGCATGTTCGGGAAAGACTTCCCGGCGTTCCCGTCGCATCTCAAGAGGAGGCTCTCTCCACAGGAAAGGCGAGAGTAACTCCAGGGTCGTGCCACCATTCCCACAGTCCGCCAGATGTCTCAGTCTATTCCAGGGAAACCTGTTTTCCCTGCACTGCCTCGACTTTCAAGCCGAGGATCGACTCACACCACGGTGGCACTTGGGACAGCCCTGTGGGAAAGCCTCGTGCGAAAGCCTCATGGGAAAGCCTCGAGCGAAAGTCACAGATCCCTTGATCCACGCTAATGGAAGCGTGACACTGTGCTACAGCTCGGGAGGAAAGCGCCCGTGCAAGCCCTCACTCGAGACGAGGACTGATTTCCCTGGGGAGACTCCAGAAGTACCCCAAGATCCATGTCAGCACTGGAGAGGAATCCTCAGGTTCCGGCACTGACTCCACACAAGGTCTTAGGACCCAGCATCGATGGGAGTGGAATCCCGAGAAGGCCGTGAGCAACTCGCATGGGGACTGGCCTTTCCTGAGGCCACCAGAGCGGGACTCTGAGGTCCCCGTCGTAAGTCGAGAGCACCTGCCGCAACTCGAGAAAATCCAGGAGGTTCTGCCCTCCAGGCGAGATGAGGCGCATTTGTGCTGAGGCGTCTCAGGGTAATCAGACCTAACCTCTGCAACTTCCAAAGGGTCCTTCACAACCTTGCTGCAACTCAAGAAGTTGCCCGACATACCCGTCTCCACTCGAGAGGAAGCACGAGAGTCCCGCCCACATCCAGAGGAGCCCCGTTTCCGCCTCCTGGCTCGAGAGGAGGGATCCTTTTACTGTGTGGTCGGGAAAGAATTCCTGCCATTTTCGTCGCATCTCAAGAGGAGGTACTCTTCACAGGAAAGGTGAGAGGAACTTCAGGGACGTGCCACCATTCCCAGAGTCCCCCAGATGTCTCAGTCCATTCCAGGGAAACCTGTTTTCCCTTTACTGCCTCGACTTTCAAGCCGAGGATCGACTCACACCACGGTTTCACTTGGGACAGCCCTGTGGGAAAGCCTGATGGGAAAGCCTCGTAGGTAAGCCTCGAGGGAAAGACAAGATCCCTTGATCCACGCGAAGGGAAGAGTGACACTGCTGCTACAGCTCGGGAGGAATGCGCACGTGCATGCCCCCACTGAAGACGAGGACTGACTCCCCTGGGGAGACTCCAGAAGTACCCCAAGATCCATGTCAGCACTGGAGAGGAATCCTCAGGTTCCGGCGCCAACTCCACACAAGATCTTAGGTCCCGGCATCGACGGGAGAGGAATCCCGAGAGGGCCCCGAGCAACTCGCATGGGGACTGCCCTTTCCTGAGGCCACCAGAGCGGGTCCCTGAGGTCCGCGTCGTAAGGCGAGAGCACCTGCCGCAACTCGAGAAAATCCAGGAGGTTCTCCCCTCCAGGCGAGATGAGGCCCATTTCCGCTGAGGCATCTCGAGGCTAATGACACCTAGCCTCTGGAACTTCCAAAGGGTCCTTCACACCCTTGCTGCAACTCAAGAAGTTCCCCGACATACCCGTCTTCACTCGAGAGGAAGCACGAAAGTCCCGCCCACATCCAGAGAAGCCCCATTTCCGTGTCCTAGCTCGAGAGGAGGGATCCAATCGCTGGGTGTATGGGAAAGAATTACCGGCGTTCCTGTCGCATCTCAAGAGGAGGCGCTCTCCACAGGAAAGGCGAGACGAACTCCAGGGTCGTGCCACCATTCCCAGACTCCCCCAGATGTCTCATTTCATTCCAGGGAAAACTGATTTCCCTGCACTGCCTCAACTTTCAAGCCGAGGATCGACTCACGCCACGGTGGCTGTGGGACAGCCCTGTGCGAAAGCCTCGTGGGAAAGCCTCGAGGGAAAGCCACAGATCCCTTGATCCACGCGAAGGAAAGCTCGACACTGCTGCTACATTCGGGAGGAAAGCTCATGTGCTGGCCCCCACTCGAGACAAGGACTGACTCCCCTGGGGAGACTCCAGAAGTACCCCAAGATTCATGTCAGCACTGGAGAGGAATCCTCAGGTTCCGGCACGGACTCCACACAAGGACTTAGGCCCCAGCATCGACGGAAGAGGAATCCCGAGAGGCCCCCGAGCAACTCGCATGGGGACTGGCCTTTCCTGAGGAAACCAGATCCGGTCCCTAAAGTCCCCTTCGTAAGTCCAGAGAACCTGCTGCCACTGGAGAAAATCCAGGAGGTTTTCCCCTCCAGGCGAAATGAGGCCCATTTCCGCTGAGGTGTCTCGAGGCTAATCACAGCTAACTTCTGGAACTTCCAAAGGGTCATTCACACCCTTGCTGCAACTCAATAAGTTCCCCGACATACCCGTCTCCACTTGAGAGGAAGCACGAGAGTCCCGATCACATCCAGAGGAGCCCCGTTTCCGCCTCCTAGCTCTTGAGGAGGGATCCTTTCCCTGCGTGGTTGGGAAAGAATTCCCGGCGATCCCGGTGCATCTCATGAGGAAGCATTCTCCACAGGACAGGCGCGAGGAACTCCAGGGTCGTGCCACCATTCCCAGAGTCCCCCAGATGTCTCAGTCCATTCCAGGGAAACCTGTTTTCCCTGCGGTGCCTCGACTTTCTAGCGGAGGATCGACTCAGACCACGGTGGTACGTGGGACAGCCCTGTGGGAAAGCCTCGTGGGAAGGCCTAGTGGGAAAGCTCTAGGGAAAGCCACAGATCCCTTGATCCACGCGAAGGGAAGCGTGACACTGCTGCTACAGCTCGGCAGGAAAGCGCACGTGCATGCCCCCCATCGAGACGAGGAATGACTCCCCTGGGGAGACCCCAGAAGTACCCCAAGGTCCATGTCAGCACTGGAGAGGAATCCTCAGGTTCCGGCACCGACTCCACACAAGGTCTTAGGTACCGACATTGATGGCAGAGGAATCCCGAGAGCCCCGCAAGCAACACTCCTGGGAACTGGCCTTTCCTGAGGCCACCAGAGCGGGTCCCTGAGGTCCCCGTCGTAAGTCGAGAGCTCCGGCCGCAACTCGAGAAAATCCAGGAGGTTCTCCCCTCCAGGCGAGAGGAGGCCCATTTCCGCTGAGACCTCTCGAGGCTAATCACACCAAACCTCTGGAACTTCCAAAGGGTCCTTCACACCGTTGCTGCAACTCAAGAAGTTCCCCGACATACCCGTCTCCACTCGAGAGGAAGCACGAGAGACACGCCCACATCCAGAGGAGCCCCGTTTCCGCCTCCTAGCTCGACAGGGGGGATCCTTTCCCTGCGTGTTGGGGAAAGAATCCCGGCGTTCCCGTCGCATCTCAAGAGGAGGCGCTCTCCACAGGAAAGGCGAGAGGAACTCCAGGGTCGTGCCACCATTCCCAGAGTCCCCCAGATTTCTCAGTCCATTCCAGGGAAACCTGTTTTCCCTTCACTGCCTCGACTTTCAAGCCGAGGATCGACTCACACCACGGTGGCACGTGGGACAGCCCTGTGGGAAAGCCTCATGGGAAGGCCTAGTGGGAAAGCCTCGAGGGGAAGCTACAGATCCCTTGATCCATGCAAAGGGAAGCCTGATACTGCTGCTACAGCTCAGGAGGAAAGCGCACGTGCATGCCCCCACTCGAAACGAGGTCTGACTCCCCTGGCGAGACTCCAGAAGTACCCCAAGATCCATGTCAGCACTGGAGAGGAATCCTCAGGTTCTGGCACCGACTCCACACAAGGTCTTAGGCCCCGGCATCGGCGGGAGAGGAATCCCGAGAGGCCCCAGAGCAACTCGCATGGGGATTGGCCATTCTTGGGACCACCAGAGCGGGTCCCTGAGGTCCCCGTCGTAAGTCGAGAGCACCTGACGCAACTCGAGAAAATCCAGGAGGTTCTCCCCTCCAGGCGAGATGAGGCCCATTTCTGCTGAGGCGTCTCGAGGATAATCACACCTAACCTCTGGAACTTCCAAAGGGTCCTTCACACCCTTGCTGCAACTCAAGAAGTTCCCCGACATACCCGTCTCCACTCGAGAGGAAGCACGAGAGTCCCGCCCACATCCAAAGGAGCCCCGTTTCCGCCTCCTAGCTCGAGAGGAGGGATCCTTTCCCTGCGTGGTCGGGAAAGAATTCCTGGCGATTCCGTCGCATCTCAAGAGGAGGGGCTCTAAACCGAAAAGGCGAGAGGAACTTCAGGGTCGTGCCACCATTCCCAGAGTACCCCAGGGTCTCAGTCCATTCCAGGGAAACCTGTTTTCCCTGCACTGCCTCGACTTTAAAGCCGAGGATCGACTCACACGACTGTGGCACGTGGGACATCCCTGTGGGAAAGCCCCGCGGGAAAGCCACAGATCCCTTGATCCACGCGAAGGGAAGCGTGACACTGTGCTACAGCTCGGGAGAAAAGCGCACGTGAATGCCCCCAAACGAGACGAGGACTGACTTCCCTGGGGAGACTCCAGAGTATTCCAGGATCCATGTCAGCACTGGAGAGGATGCCTCAGGTCCCGGCACCGACTCCACACAAGGTCTTAGGCCCGGGCATCGACGGGAGAGGAATCCCGAGAGGGCCCCGAGCAACTCGCATGGGGACTGGCCTTTCCTGAGGCCACCAGAGCGGGTCCCTGAGGTCCCCGTCGTAAGGCGAGAGCACCTGCCGCAACTCGAGAAATTCCAGGAGGTTCTCCCCTCCAGGCGAGATGAGGCCCATTTCCGCTGAGGCATCTCGAGGCTAATGACACCTAGCCTCTGGAACTTCCAAAGGGTCCTTCACACCCTTGCTGCAACTCAAGAAGTTCCCCGACATACCCGTCTCCACTCGAGAGGAAGCACGAAAGTCCCGCCCACATCCAGAGAAGCCCCATTTCCGTGTCCTAGCTCGAGAGGAGGGATCCAATCGCTGGGTGTACGGGAAAGAATTACCGGCGTTCCTGTCGCATCTCAAGAGGAGGTGCTCTACACAGGAAAGGCGAGACGAACTCCAGGGTCGTGCCACCATCCCAGACTCCCCCAGATGTCTCATTTCATTCCAGGGAAAACTGATTTCCCTGCACTGCCTCTACTTTCAAGTCGAGGATCGACTCACGCCACGGTGGCTGTGGGACAGCCCTGTGCGAAAGCCTCGTGGGAAAGCCTCGAGGGAAAGCCACAGATCCCTTGATCCACGCGAAGGAAAGCTCGACACTGCTGCTACATTCGGGAGGAAAGCTCATGTGCTGGCCCCCACTCGAGACAAGGACTGACTCCCCTGGGGAGACTCCAGAAGTACCCCAAGATTCATGTCAGCACTGGAGAGGAATCCTCAGGTTCCGGCACGGACTCCACACAAGGACTTAGGCCCCAGCATCGACGGAAGAGGAATCCCGAGAGGCCCCCGAGCAACTCGCATGGGGACTGGCCTTTCCTGAGGAAACCAGATCGGGTCCCTAAAGTCCCCTTCGTAAGTCCAGAGCACCTGCCGCAACTGGAGAAAATCCAGGAGGTTTTCCCCTCCAGGCGAGATGAGGCCCATTTCCGCTGAGGTGTCTCGAGGCTAATCACACCTAAGCTCTGGAACTTCCAAAGGGTCCTTCACACCCTTGCTGCAACTCAAGAAGTTCCCCAACATACCCGTCTCCACTCGAGAGGAAGCACGAGAGTCCCGCCACATCCAGAGGAGCCCCGTTTCCGCCTCCTAGCTCCAGAGGTGGGATCCTTTCGCTGCGTGGTCGGGAAAGAATTCCCGGCGTTCCCGTCGTATCTCAAGAGGAGGCGCTCTCCACAGGAAAGGCGAGAGTAACTCCAGGGTCATGCTACCATTCCCAGAGTCCCCCAGATGTCTCAGTCCATTCCAGGGAAACCTGTTTTCCCTGCACTGCCTCGACTTTCAAGCCGAGGATCAGACTCACATCCACGGTGGCACGTGGGACAGCCCTGTGGGAAAGTCTCAGTGGGAAAGCCTCGAGGGAAAGCCAGCCAGATCCCTTGATCCACGCGAACGGGAAGCAGTGACACTGCTGCTACAGCTCGGGAGGTAAAGCGCAGGTGCATGCCCCCACTCGAGACGAGGAATGACTTCCCTGGGGAGACTCCAGAAGTAGCCCAAGATTCCATGTCGAGCACTGGAGAGGAATCCTCAGGTTCCGGCACCGACTCCACAGCAAGGATCTTAGGCCCCGGCATCGATGGGAGAGGAATCCCGAGAGGCCCCCGAGCAACTCGCATGGGGACTGGCCTTTCCTGAGGCCACCAGAGCGGTGTCCCTGAGGTCCCTGTCGTAAGTCGAGAGCACCTGCCGCAATTCGAGAAAATGCCAGGAGGTTCTACCCTCAGAGGCAAGATGAGGCCCATTTCCAGCTGAGAGGTCTCTGGAGGCTAATCACATCCTTAACATCTTGGAACTTCCTAAAGGGTCCTTCACAACCTTGCTGCAACTCATGAAGTTCCCGACGTACCCGTCTCCACTCGAGAGGAAGCACGAGAGTCCTGCCCACATGCAGAGGAGACCCGTTTGCGCCTCCTAGCTCCAGTGAGGAGGGATCCTTTCCCTGCGTGGTTGGGAAAGAATTCCCGGCGATCCCGGTCGCATCTCAATGAGGAAGCATTCTCCACAGGACAGGCGCGAGGAACTCCAGGGTCGTGCCACCATTCCCAGAGTCCCCCAGATGTCTCAGTCCATTCCAGGGAAATCTGTTTTCCCTGCAGTGCCTCGACTTTCTAAGCCGGAGGATCGACTCACACCACGGTGGTACGTTGGACAGCCCTGTGGGAAAGCCTCGTGGGAAGCCTAGTGGGAAAGCTCTAGGGAAAGCCACAGATCCCTTGATCCACGCGAAGGGAAGCGTGACACTGCTGCTACATGCTCGGCGAGGAAAGCGTTACGTGCATGCCCCCAATCGAGACGAGGAACTGACTCCCCTGGGGAGACTCCAGAAGTACCCCAAGATCCATGTCAGGCACTGGAGAGGAATCCTCAGGTTCCGGAACCGACTCCTCACAAGGTCTTACGGCACCGGCATTGAGGGGAGAGGAATCCGGAGAGGCCCCCGAGCAACTCGCATGGGGACTGGCCTTTCCTGAGGCCACCAGAGCGGGTCCCTGAGGTCCCCGTCGTAAGTCGAGAGCAGCCTGGCCGCAACTCGAGAAAATCCAGGAGGTTCTCCCCTCCAGGCGAGATGGAGGCCCATTTCCGCTGAGACGTCTTCGAGGCTAAATCACATCCTAACATCTGGAACTTCCAAGGGGTCCTTCACACCCTTGCTGCAACTCAAGAAGTTCCCCGACATACCCGTCTCCACTCGAGAGGAAGCACGAGAGTCACGCCACATCCAGAGGAGCCCCGTTTCTGCCTCCTAGCTCGAGAGGAGGGATCCTTTCCCTGCGTGGTCGGGGAAAGAATTCCCGGCTGTTCCCGTCGCATCTCAAGAGGAGGCGCTCTCCACAGGAAAGGCGAGAGGAACTCCAGGGTCGTGCCACCATTCCCAGAAGTCCCCCAGATTATCTCAGTCCATTACAGGGAAACCTGTTTTCCCTGCACTGCCGTCGACTTTTCAAGCCGAGGATCGACTACACACACGGTGGCACGTGGGACAGCCCTGTGGGAAAGCCTCATGGGAAGGCCTACTGGGATAGCCTCGAGGGGAAGCCTACATATCCCTTGATGCCATGCGAAGGGAAGCGTGACACTGCTGCTATAGCTCTTGAGGAAAGCGCACTTGCATGCCCCCACTCGAGACGAGGACTGACTCCCCTGGGGAGACTCCAGAAGTACCCCAAGATCCATGTCAGCACTGGAGAGGAATCCTCAGGTTACTGGAACCGACTCCACACAATGGTCTTAGGCCCCGGCATCGACGGGAGAGGGATCCCGAGAGGTCCCCGAGCAATTCGCATGGGGACTGGCCATTTCCTTGAGGCCACCAGGGCTGTCCCTGAGGTCCCCGTCTTAAGTCCAGCAGTACCTGCCGCAACTCGAGAAAATCCAGGAGGTTCTCCCCTTCAGGCGAGATGAGGCCCATTTCCGCTGAGGCGTCTCGATGCTAATCACACCTAACCTCTGGAACTTCCAAAGGGTCCTTCAACACCCTTGCTGCAACACAAGAAGTTCCTCCGACATACCCGTCTCCACATCGAGAGGAAGCACGAAGTCCCGCCCACATCCAGAAGGAGCCCCAGTTTCCGCTTCATAGCTTCCGAGAGGAGGGATTCCTTTCCCTGTGTGGTCGAGGAAAGAATTCCTGGCGATTCCCGTCGCATCTCAAGTGCAGGCGCTCATCCACAGGAAAGGCGAGAGGAACTCCTAGGGGTCGTGCCACTATTCCCAGAGTCCCCCAGATGTCTCAGTCCATTAACAGGGAAACCAGTTTTCCCAGCCACTGCCTCGACATTCAAGCCGAGGATCGACTCACACCACGTGGCACGTGGGACAGCCCTGTGGGAAAGCTCGTGGAAGCCTAGGGAAAG
>NW_017194409.1:0-9364 GCF_001704415.2 Capra hircus
GTTTTCAGCCCCGCACACACGGAGGCTGATTCCTTGGGTGCCAGAAAGTGTATGACAGACGTAGGTTCCCTAGCACTCTCCTCCCCAGCAGAGACATGTGCAGGTGTTTGGGCCTGATCCTGCGTGTCTGGGTTCCTGCCCACAGCCCCAACTCAGGGGAAGCAGCCCCTGAGGCAAGACCTGCTGGAGGAGCCCTGCGCCCCCGATAGGCGAGTGCACAGCCAGCAGGGAAGCGAGCCTCCTCGGGGAGAAGAGGCAGCAAGTCCGTCAAGCTGAAATCCCTGCTTACACGAAGCTAAGTGCGACTCCAGTACGGCAGATCTCTAGCTCTGTTCAGAGGCCCGATCTGGCAGAGTTCCTGGCACCAAGATGCTCTGCCATAGGCGAGCCTTGCGCAGACTTGCCTTGCTTTAAGGCTCCCTCCCCAGGAAGGAGCAGGCTGTGTGAGGCTCGGAAACGCCACTGGCGCCTTCCTGGCTTCAGCTCTACCCCTGCCTTGCCTTTGCACTTAGGTCCCAAGCGTCCTTGAGGAGGGCTTAGGGCTGGTGGGTTGCACACTGCCAAGGGCTCCAGCAGTGAAAGCTCTGTCAGAGGGAAGCGAAGGGCAACAGCAGGGCTCCTTCAGCGGTTCCTTGGCCGCCCAGACAAAGCTCCGCACGGAGAGCACCAGGTTCCAAGGGCCCCTGGCTGGGTTTTGCATCCCCACACTCCCAGAGGCTGACTCCGTGGGTGCCTAGAAAGTGTGTGAGAGACGTAGGTTCCTAGCACTCTCCTCCCCAGCAGAGACATGTGCAGGTGGTTGGGGCCTTATCCTGCGTGTCTGGGTTCCCGCCCACAGCCTCAACTCAGGGGAAGCAGCCCCTGAGGCAAGACCTGCTGGAGGAGCCCTGCGCGCCGCCTGATAGGCGAGAGCACAGCCAGCAGTGTAGCGAGCCTCCTCGGGAGAAGAGGAGGCAGCCGAGCCCAGTCAAGAGGAAAGCCCTGCTTGCACGGAGCTAAGTGCGGCCTCCAGTACGGCAGAGCTCTAGCTCTGCTCAGAGCCCCGATCTGGCAGAGTTTCTGGCGCGAGGCTGCTCGGCCGGGGGCTCGCCTTGCCCAGACTTGCCTTGCTTTTAGGCTCCCTCCCCAGGAAGGAGCTGTCTGAGCGAGCCTGGGAGACGCCACTGGTGCCTTCCTTGCCTCAGCTCCAATCCTGCCTTGCCTTTGCACATAGGTGCCAGGCGTCGTTGGGGAGGGCTTAGGGGGTGGTGGGTTGCACACTGCCAAGGGCTTCAGCAGTGAGAGCTCTGTCAGAGGGAAGGGAAGGGCAACTGCAGGGCTCCTCCAGCGGTTTCTAGGCCGCCTAGAATCAGCGCCGCACCGAGAGCACCAGGCTCCCAGGGCCCCTGGCTGGGGTTTTCAGCCCCGCACACACGGAGGCTGATTCCTTGGGTGCCCAGAAAGTGTATGACAGACGTAGGTTCCCTAGCACTCTCCTCCCCAGCAGAGACATGTGCAGGTGTTGGGGCCTGATCCTGCGTGTCTGGGTTCCTGCCCACAGCCCCAACTCAGGGGAAGCAGCCCCTGAGGCAAGACCTGCTGGAGGAGCCCTGCGCCCCCGCCTGATAGGCGAGTGCACAGCCAGCAGGGAAGCGAGCCTCCTCGGGGGAAGAGGAGGCAGCCCAGCCCCGTCAAGTTGAAAGCCCTGCTTGCACGGAGCTAAGTGCGCCTCCAGTACGGCAGAGCTCTAGCTCTGCTCAGAGCCCCGATCTGGCAGAGTTCCTGGCGCGAGGCTGCTCTGCCGGGGGCTAGCCTTGCCCAGACTTGCCTTGCTTTTAGGCTGCCTCTCCAGGAAGGAGCAGGCAGCAGGAGCCTGGGAGTCGCCACTGGCGCCTTTCTTGCCTCAGCTCCAATCCTGCCTTGCCTTTGCACTTAGGTCCCAGTCCTCCTTAAGGAGAGCTTAGGGGCTGGTGGGTTGCACACTGCCAAGGGCTCCAGCAGTGAGAATTCTGTCAGAGGGAAGGGAAGGGCAACTGCAGGGCTCCTCCAGCGGTTGCTTGGCCGCCCAGATTCAGCGCCACACGGAGAGCACCAGGCTCCCAGGTCCCCTGGCTGGGGTTTTCAGCCCCGCACACACGGAGGCTGATTCCTTGGGTGCCCAGAAAGTGTATGACAGACGTAGGTTCCCTAGCACTCTCCTCCCCAGCAGAGACATGTGCAGGTGTTTGGGGCCTGATCCTGCGTGTCTGGGTTCCTGCCCACAGCCCCAACTCAGGGGAAGCAGCCCCTGAGGCAAGACCTGCTGGAGGAGCCCTGCGCCCCCGCCTGATAGGCGAGTGCACAGCCAGCAGGGAAGCGAGCCTCCTCGGGGGAAGAGGAGGCAGCAAGTCCCCGTCAAGCTGAAATCCCTGCTTACACGAAGCTAAGTGCGACTCCAGTACGGCAGATCTCTAGCTCTGTTCAGAGGCCCGATCTGGCAGAGTTCCTGGCACCAAGATGCTCTGCCATAGGCGAGCCTTGCGCAGACTTGCCTTGCTTTAAGGCTCCCTCCCCAGGAAGGAGCAGGCTGTGTGAGGCTCGGAAACGCCACTGGCGCCTTCCTGGCTTCAGCTCTACCCCTGCCTTGCCTTTGCACTTAGGTCCCAAGCGTCCTTGAGGAGGGCTTAGGGGCTGGTGGGTTGCACACTGCCAAGGGCTCCAGCAGTGAAAGCTCTGTCAGAGGGAAGCGAAGGGCAACAGCAGGGCTCCTTCAGCGGTTCCTTGGCCGCCCAGACAAAGCTCCGCACGGAGAGCACCAGGTTCCAAGGGCCCCTGGCTGGGTTTTGCATCCCCACACTCCCAGAGGCTGACTCCGTGGGTGCCTAGAAAGTGTGTGAGAGACGTAGGTTCCCTAGCACTCTCCTCCCCAGCAGAGACATGTGCAGGTGGTTGGGGCCTTATCCTGCGTGTCTGGGTTCCCGCCCACAGCCTCAACTCAGGGGAAGCAGCCCCTGAGGCAAGACCTGCTGGAGGAGCCCTGCGCGCCCGCCTGATAGGCGAGAGCACAGCCAGCAGTGTAGCGAGCCTCCTCGGGAGAAGAGGAGGCAGCCGAGCCCAGTCAAGAGGAAAGCCCTGCTTGCACGGAGCTAAGTGCGCCTCCAGTACGGCAGAGCTCTAGCTCTGCTCAGAGCCCCGATCTGGCAGAGTTTCTGGCGCGAGGCTGCTCGGCCGGGGGCTCGCCTTGCCCAGACTTGCCTTGCTTTTAGGCTCCCTCCCCAGGAAGGAGCTGTCTGAGCGAGCCTGGGAGACGCCACTGGTGCCTTCCTTGCCTCAGCTCCAATCCTGCCTTGCCTTTGCACATAGGTGCCAGGCGTCGTTGGGGAGGGCTTAGGGGGTGGTGGGTTGCACACTGCCAAGGGCTTCAGCAGTGAGAGCTCTGTCAGAGGGAAGGGAAGGGCAACTGCAGGGCTCCTCCAGCGGTTTCTAGGCCGCCTAGAATCAGCGCCGCACCGAGAGCACCAGGCTCCCAGGGCCCCTGGCTGGGGTTTTCAGCCCCGCACACACGGAGGCTGATTCCTTGGGTGCCCAGAAAGTGTATGACAGACGTAGGTTCCCTAGCACTCTCCTCCCCAGCAGAGACATGTGCAGGTGGTTTGGGGCCTGATCCTGCGTGTCTGGGTTCCTGCCCACAGCCCCAACTCAGGGGAAGCAGCCCCTGAGGCAAGACCTGCTGGAGGAGCCCTGCGCCCCCGCCTGATAGGCGAGTGCACAGCCAGCAGGGAAGCGAGCCTCCTCGGGGGAAGAGGAGGCAGCCCAGCCCCGTCAAGCTGAAAGCCCTGCTTGCACGGAGCTAAGTGCGCCTCCAGTACGGCAGAGCTCTAGCTCTGCTCAGAGCCCCGATCTGGCAGAGTTCCTGGCGCCGAGGCTGCTCTGCCGGGGGCTAGCCTTGCCCAGACTTGCCTTGCTTTTAGGCTGCCTCTCCAGGAAGGAGCAGGCAGCAGGAGCCTGGGAGTCGCCACTGGCGCCTTCTTGCCTCAGCTCCAATCCTGCCTTGCCTTTGCACTTAGGTCCCAGTCCTCCTTAAGGAGAGCTTAGGGGCTGGTGGGTTGCACACTGCCAAGGGCTCCAGCAGTGAGAAGCTCTGTCAGAGGGAAGGGAAGGGCAACTGCAGGGCTCCTCCAGCGGTTGCTTGGCCGCCCAGATCAGCGCCACACGGAGAGCACCAGGCTCCCAGGGCCCCTGGCTGGGGTTTTCAGCCCCGCACACACCGGAGGCTGATTCCTTGGGTGCCCAGAAAGTGTATGACAGACGTAGGTTCCCTAGCACTCTCCTCCCCAGCAGAGACATGTGCAGGTGGTTGGGGCCTGATCCTGCGTGTCTGGGTTCCTGCCCACAGCCCCAACTCAGGGGAAGCAGCCCCTGAGGCAAGACCTGCTGGAGGAGCCCTGCGCCCCCGCCTGATAGGCGAGTGCACAGCCAGCAGGGAAGCGAGCCTCCTCGGGGAAGAGGAGGCAGCCAAGCCCCGTCAAGTGGAAAGCCCTGCTTGCACGGAGCTAAGTGCGCCTCCAGTACGGCAGAGCTCTAGCTCTGCTCAGAGCCCCGATCTGGCAGAGTTCCTGGCGCCGAGATGCTCTGCCATGGGCTAGCCTTGCCCAGACTTGCCTTGCTTTTAGGCTCCCTCCCCAGGAAGGAGCAGGCTGAGCGAGGCCTGGGAGACGCCACTGGCGCCTTCCTTGCCTTCAGCTCCAATCCCTGCCTTGCCTTTGCACTTAGGTCCCAGCGTCCTTGAGGAGGGCTTAGGGGCTGGTGGGTTGCACACTGCCAAGGGCTCCAGCAGTGAGAAGCTCTGTCAGAGGGAAGCGAAGGGCAACTGCAGGGCTCCTCCAGCGGTTCTTGGCCGCCCAGATCAAGCGCCGCACGGAGAGCACCAGGCTCCCAGGGCCCCTGGCTGGGGTTTTCAGCCCCGCACACCACGGAGGCTGATTCCTTGGGTGCCCAGAAAGTGTATGACAGACGTAGGTTCCCTAGCACTCTCCTCCCCAGCAGAGACATGTGCAGGTGGTTGGGGCCTGATCCTGCGTGTCTGGGTTCCTGCCCACAGCCCCAACTCAGGGGAAGCAGCCCCTGAGGCAAGACCTGCTGGAGGAGCCCTGCGCCCCCGCCTGATAGGCGAGTGCACAGCCAGCAGGGAAGCGAGCCTCCTCGGGGAAGAGGAGGCAGCCCAGCCCCGTCAAGTTGAAAGCCCTGCTTGCACGGAGCTAAGTGCGCCTCCAGTACGGCAGAGCTCTAGCTCTGCTCAGAGCCCCGATCTGGCAGAGTTCCTGGCGCGAGGCTGCTCTGCCGGGGGCTAGCCTTGCCCAGACTTGCCTTGCTTTTAGGCTGCCTCTCCAGGAAGGAGCAGGCAGCAGGAGCCTGGGAGTCGCCACTGGCGCCTTTCTTGCCTCAGCTCCAATCCTGCCTTGCCTTTGCACTTAGGTCCCAGTCCTCCTTAAGGAGAGCTTAGGGGCTGGTGGGTTGCACACTGCCAAGGGCTCCAGCAGTGAGAATTCTGTCAGAGGGAAGGGAAGGGCAACTGCAGGGCTCCTCCAGCGGTTGCTTGGCCGCCCAGATTCAGCGCCACACGGAGAGCACCAGGCTCCCAGGGCCCCTGGCTGGGGTTTTCAGCCCCGCACACACGGAGGCTGATTCCTTGGGTGCCCAGAAAGTGTATGACAGACGTAGGTTCCCTAGCACTCTCCTCCCCAGCAGAGACATGTGCAGGTGTTTGGGGCCTGATCCTGCGTGTCTGGGTTCCTGCCCACAGCCCCAACTCAGGGGAAGCAGCCCCTGAGGCAAGACCTGCTGGAGGAGCCCTGCGCCCCCGCCTGATAGGCGAGTGCACAGCCAGCAGGGAAGCGAGCCTCCTCGGGGGAAGAGGAGGCAGCAAGTCCCCGTCAAGCTGAAATCCCTGCTTACACGAAGCTAAGTGCGACTCCAGTACGGCAGATCTCTAGCTCTGTTCAGAGGCCCGATCTGGCAGAGTTCCTGGCACCAAGATGCTCTGCCATAGGCGAGCCTTGCGCAGACTTGCCTTGCTTTAAGGCTCCCTCCCCAGGAAGGAGCAGGCTGTGTGAGGCTCGGAAACGCCACTGGCGCCTTCCTGGCTTCAGCTCTACCCCTGCCTTGCCTTTGCACTTAGGTCCCAAGCGTCCTTGAGGAGGGCTTAGGGGCTGGTGGGTTGCACACTGCCAAGGGCTCCAGCAGTGAAAGCTCTGTCAGAGGGAAGCGAAGGGCAACAGCAGGGCTCCTTCAGCGGTTCCTTGGCCGCCCAGACAAAGCTCCGCACGGAGAGCACCAGGTTCCAAGGGCCCCTGGCTGGGTTTTGCATCCCCACACTCCCAGAGGCTGACTCCGTGGGTGCCTAGAAAGTGTGTGAGAGACGTAGGTTCCCTAGCACTCTCCTCCCCAGCAGAGACATGTGCAGGTGGTTGGGGCCTTATCCTGCGTGTCTGGGTTCCCGCCCACAGCCTCAACTCAGGGGAAGCAGCCCCTGAGGCAAGACCTGCTGGAGGAGCCCTGCGCGCCCGCCTGATAGGCGAGAGCACAGCCAGCAGTGTAGCGAGCCTCCTCGGGAGAAGAGGAGGCAGCCGAGCCCAGTCAAGAGGAAAGCCCTGCTTGCACGGAGCTAAGTGGGCCTCCAGTACGGCAGAGCTCTAGCTCTGCTCAGAGCCCCGATCTGGCAGAGTTTCTGGCGCGAGGCTGCTCGGCCGGGGGCTCGCCTTGCCCAGACTTGCCTTGCTTTTAGGCTCCCTCCCCAGGAAGGAGCTGTCTGAGCGAGCCTGGGAGACGCCACTGGTGCCTTCCTTGCCTCAGCTCCAATCCTGCCTTGCCTTTGCACATAGGTGCCAGGCGTCGTTGGGGAGGGCTTAGGGGGTGGTGGGTTGCACACTGCCAAGGGCTTCAGCAGTGAGAGCTCTGTCAGAGGGAAGGGAAGGGCAACTGCAGGGCTCCTCCAGCGGTTTCTAGGCCGCCTAGAATCAGCGCCGCACCGAGAGCACCAGGCTCCCAGGGCCCCTGGCTGGGGTTTTCAGCCCCGCACACACGGAGGCTGATTCCTTGGGTGCCCAGAAAGTGTATGACAGACGTAGGTTCCCTAGCACTCTCCTCCCCAGCAGAGACATGTGCAGGTGTTTGGGGCCTGATCCTGCGTGTCTGGGTTCCTGCCCACAGCCCCAACTCAGGGGAAGCAGCCCCTGAGGCAAGACCTGCTGGAGGAGCCCTGCGCCCCCGCCTGATAGGCGAGTGCACAGCCAGCAGGGAAGCGAGCCTCCTCGGGGGAAGAGGAGGCAGCCCAGCCCCGTCAAGTTGAAAGCCCTGCTTGCACGGAGCTAAGTGCGCCTCCAGTACGGCAGAGCTCTAGCTCTGCTCAGAGCCCCGATCTGGCAGAGTTCCTGGCGCGAGGCTGCTCTGCCGGGGGCTAGCCTTGCCCAGACTTGCCTTGCTTTTAGGCTGCCTCTCCAGGAAGGAGCAGGCAGCAGGAGCCTGGGAGTCGCCACTGGCGCCTTTCTTGCCTCAGCTCCAATCCTGCCTTGCCTTTGCACTTAGGTCCCAGTCCTCCTTAAGGAGAGCTTAGGGGCTGGTGGGTTGCACACTGCCAAGGGCTCCAGCAGTGAGAATTCTGTCAGAGGGAAGGGAAGGGCAACTGCAGGGCTCCTCCAGCGGTTGCTTGGCCGCCCAGATTCAGCGCCACACGGAGAGCACCAGGCTCCCAGGTCCCCTGGCTGGGGTTTTCAGCCCCGCACACACGGAGGCTGATTCCTTGGGTGCCCAGAAAGTGTATGACAGACGTAGGTTCCCTAGCACTCTCCTCCCCAGCAGAGACATGTGCAGGTGTTTGGGGCCTGATCCTGCGTGTCTGGGTTCCTGCCCACAGCCCCAACTCAGGGGAAGCAGCCCCTGAGGCAAGACCTGCTGGAGGAGCCCTGCGCCCCCGCCTGATAGGCGAGTGCACAGCCAGCAGGGAAGCGAGCCTCCTCGGGGGAAGAGGAGGCAGCAAGTCCCCGTCAAGCTGAAATCCCTGCTTACACGAAGCTAAGTGCGACTCCAGTACGGCAGATCTCTAGCTCTGTTCAGAGGCCCGATCTGGCAGAGTTCCTGGCACCAAGATGCTCTGCCATAGGCGAGCCTTGCGCAGACTTGCCTTGCTTTAAGGCTCCCTCCCCAGGAAGGAGCAGGCTGTGTGAGGCTCGGAAACGCCACTGGCGCCTTCCTGGCTTCAGCTCTACCCCTGCCTTGCCTTTGCACTTAGGTCCCAAGCGTCCTTGAGGAGGGCTTAGGGGCTGGTGGGTTGCACACTGCCAAGGGCTCCAGCAGTGAAAGCTCTGTCAGAGGGAAGCGAAGGGCAACAGCAGGGCTCCTTCAGCGGTTCCTTGGCCGCCCAGACAAAGCTCCGCACGGAGAGCACCAGGTTCCAAGGGCCCCTGGCTGGGTTTTGCATCCCCACACTCCCAGAGGCTGACTCCGTGGGTGCCTAGAAAGTGTGTGAGAGACGTAGGTTCCCTAGCACTCTCCTCCCCAGCAGAGACATGTGCAGGTGGTTGGGGCCTTATCCTGCGTGTCTGGGTTCCCGCCCACAGCCTCAACTCAGGGGAAGCAGCCCCTGAGGCAAGACCTGCTGGAGGAGCCCTGCGCGCCCGCCTGATAGGCGAGAGCACAGCCAGCAGTGTAGCGAGCCTCCTCGGGAGAAGAGGAGGCAGCCGAGCCCAGTCAAGAGGAAAGCCCTGCTTGCACGGAGCTAAGTGGGCCTCCAGTACGGCAGAGCTCTAGCTCTGCTCAGAGCCCCGATCTGGCAGAGTTTCTGGCGCGAGGCTGCTCGGCCGGGGGCTCGCCTTGCCCAGACTTGCCTTGCTTTTAGGCTCCCTCCCAGGAAGGAGCTGTCTGAGCGAGCCTGGGAGACGCCACTGGTGCCTTCCTTGCCTCAGCTCCAATCCTGCCTTGCCTTTGCACATAGGTGCCAGGCGTCGTTGGGGAGGCTTAGGGGTGGTGGGTTGCACACTGCCAAGGGCTTCAGCAGTGAGAGCTCTGTCAGAGGGAAGGGAAGGGCAACTGCAGGGCTCCTCCAGCGGTTCTTAGGCCGCCTAGAATCAGCGCCGCACCGAGAGCACCAGGCTCCCAGGGCCCCTGGCTGGGGTTTTCAGCCCCGCACACACGGAGGCTGATTCCTTGGGTGCCCAGAAAGTGTATGACAGACGTAGGTTCCCTAGCACTCTCCTCCCCAGCAGAGACATGTGCAGGTGGTTTGGGGCCTGATCCTGCGCTCTCCGTCAGCTTGTTGGCAGGCAGCCCACCAGGTTCCTTTTGCTCAAGGGCTGCTTCCCTTGAGTTTTGGGGCTGTGGGCAGGAACCCAGACACGGCAAGGAAAATCAG